>NW_027269421.1:0-112598 GCF_023055355.1 Agelaius tricolor | reverse complement strand
CCCCATCCTGACCCCCTTTGGGCCCCCCCAGGTTCTGCCCGTTCTACAAGACCGTGGGCATGCTGCAGAACCTCATCACCTTCTACGAGCTGGCGCGGGGGGCGGTGGAGGGGGCGGGCCCGAGGAGCAGCGCGTCACCTGGGCCACCATCCGCGAGGGCCTCGGCGACATCCTGTACCGCCTGAGCGCCATGAAGTTCCAGGTGGGGTCCCGGGGGAGCTCCAAGGGGGGTTTGGGGGTCCCACGGGAGGGTAAGGGGGGATTTAGGGGTCCTGGGGGAGGGTTTAAAGAGGGTTTGGGGGTCCTGGAGGAGGGTTAAAGGGGGATTTGGGGGTCCCACGGGAGGGTTAAGAGGGGATTTGGGGGTCCTTGGGGAGGGTTAAGGAGGGGTTTGGGTGTCCTGGAGGAGGTTAAAGGGGGATTTGGGGGTCCCACAGGAGGGTTAAGAGGGGGATTTGGGGTCCTGGGGGAGGGTTAAGGGGAGTTTGGGGGTCACACGGGAGGTTAAGGGAGGATTTAGGGGTCCTGGTGGAAGATTAGGGGGAGTTTGGGGGTCCTTGGGGAGGTTTAAGGGGATTTGGGGGTCCCATGGGGAGGTTAAAGGGGGATTTGGGGGCAGAGACCCCTGTGGGAGGGGTGTCCCACACGAATCTCAATGTGGGTGCCCCGGAGGGGTTTGGGGACCCCATCATGTGGCTCTGACGGTGCCACCCCCGTGTCCCCCCCGTGTCCCTTGTGACCATCAGAATGGGGGCTGTGACCCCATTTAGGGATCTCAGGTAGATTTTTTTTGGGGGAGTCCCATAGGAATTTCACTGTGGGTGCCCCGGGGGGGGTTTGGGGACCTCCCTGTGCGGCTCTGACAGTGACACCCCCGTGTCCCCCTGTGTCCCTTGTGACCATCAGAACGGGGGCTGTGACCCCATCTGAGGGACCCACAATAAATCCCAGGTGGATTTTTGGGGGAGTCCCGTAGGAATCTCACTGTGGGTGCCCCGAGGGGGTTTGGGGACCCCATCATGTGGCTCTGACGGTGCCACCCCCGTGTCCCCCCGTGTCCCTTGTGACCATCAGAACAGGGGCTGTGACCCCATTTAGGGGTCTCAGGTGGATTTTTTTGGGGAGATCCCACACAAATTTCACTGTGGGTGCCCCGGGGGGGTTTGGGGACCCCCCCTGTGCGGCTCTGACGGTGCCACCTCCGTGTCCCCCCCGTGTCCCTTGTGACCATCAAAACGGGGGCTGTGACCCCATTTGAGGGTCCTACAATAAATCCCAGGTGGATTTTTGGAAGGTCCCATAGGAATCTCAATGTGGGTGTCCTGAGGGGGGTTCTGGGACCCCCCCTGTGCGGTTCTGACGGTGCCACCTCCGTGTCCCCCCCCGTGTCCCCCCGTGTCCCTTGTGACCATAGAACGGAGGCTGTGACCCCATTTAGGGGTCTCAGGTGGATTTTTTGGGGAGATCCCTCACAAATTTCACTGTGGGTGCCCCGGGGGGGTTTGGGGACCCCCCCCGTGCGGCTCTGACGGTGCCACCCCCGTGTCCCCCCGTGTCCCCCCGGTGTCCCCGTGGCCAGGACCCGGTGAAGGACGGCGAGCAGCGCATCCCTGGCGGCCTACGCGCAGCTGCAGGAGGAGATGGTGGCGGCGTTCCGGAACCTGGAGGACTGAAAGGGCGGGGGGGGGGGGTCACAGGATGGGGGGGTCCCCAGGGTCCCCCCCGCCCTCCCCAATAAAGGGCCCGTGGTGGCACTCGAGATCCAGGCGTGGCTTTCCGAGGAGGGGCGGGAGCGTCCGGTGACACCCGGGGGTGACAATGGGGGGGGGACACCGGGGGTGGCACTGGGGGGGTCCGGGGGGGTCGAGGGTGGTGGTGGTGGGGGGGGGGGTTGGGTTGTTCAACGTCCCCTCGTGTGACATCGGGGGATGGGGGACATGGCTGGGGGACATGGGGA
Organism: Agelaius tricolor; assembly: GCF_023055355.1. NCBI lineage: Eukaryota > Metazoa > Chordata > Aves > Passeriformes > Icteridae > Agelaius > Agelaius tricolor. The sequence continues at coordinate 110,641 of NW_027269421.1, read as the reverse complement.
CACTTGGGGGGGGGACAGGGACAGCATGGAGGGGGGGACACAGCGGGGGGGGGGGGGACGAGGGGTGACAGGGACACCCTGGGGGGACATGGGGACACCCTGGGGGACATGGGGACACTTTGAGGGGACACGGGGACACTCTGGGGGACATGGGGACACCCTGGGGTGACAAGAACAGCCTGATGAGACATGGGGACACCTTGGGGGACATGGGGGTGACAGGGACACCTGGGGGGGGACATGGGGACACCCTGGGGGGGACACGGGGGTGTGAGAGACACATGGGGACACCTGGAGGGGACAGGGGGGGTGACAGGGACAGCCTGGATGAGACATGGGGACACCCTGGGGGGACACAGGGACACTTTGGAGGGACATGGAGGTGACAGGGACACCCTGGGGAGGACATGGGAACGTCCTGGGGGGGACACAAGGGTGACAGGAACAGCCTGGAAGGGACACGGGGACACTTTGGAGGGACACGGGGGTGACAGGGACACCTGGGGAGGACATGGGACATTCCTGGGGGAGGGACAGGAACAGCCTGGATGGACACGGGGACACTTTGTGGGGACACGGGGGTGACAGGGACACCCTGGGGGGGGGGGGACCCAAGGGTGACAGTGACACCCGGGCAGGGACACGGGGGTGACAGGGACACGGGGAGGTGACCCCAGCACTCGGCTGGGGCTGGCGTGGGGACACCCGCGGGGACATTCGGGGACATTCGGGGACAGCCCGCGCGGCCCGCGGGGAGGAGCGGCCGCCACGTGGCAGGGCCGGGCCCGTGTCACCCCCCCCGTGTCCCCCCCCGCCCCGCGGCTGGCGGGGTCCGGTGTCACCCGTGTCCCCCCCGGGCCATGTGGAGCTGCTGCTGCTGCTGCCCCTGGGGCTGGGGGCGGCCCTGGGGACCCCCGGTGGGTTCGGGGGGGTTCTGGGGGTGTCCGGGGTCTGTGGGGTTTGGGGTTCAGGAGGTTCTGGGGGGGTTCAGGGGGGGTCCGGGGTCTGTGGGGTTTGGGGTTCGGGGGGTCCAGGGGGGTTTGGGATTCAGGGGGGTTCTGGGGGCGTTTGGGGGGTCCGGGCGGGTCCTGAATCCGGGGGATTTGGGGTGTTGGGGGTCAGGGGGGTCCGGGGGGTTTTGGGGGGGATCAGAGGGGCCGGGGGATTGAGGGGTCTGGGGGGTCTGGGGGGTTTGTGGGTTCAGGGGGGTTTTGGGGGTCTGGGGGCGGAACTGAGGGTGCCGGGAGTGGGGGGGGGGCTTGGGGGACGTGGGGTCGAGGGGTTCGAGGGGTCTGGGGGGTTCGGGGGGTCCTGGGGGTGCACAGGGGGCGAGATTTGGGGTGCGGGACTCGGGGCTGGGGGATATCACTGTCCTGTCACTGTCCTGTCACCGTCCTGTCACCGTCCCTGTCCCCATCGCTGTCCCCGCCCTGTCCGGAGCTGGTGGCCGTCCCCGAGTGTCCCCCAGCAGTGTCACCCATGGGACGGTGACACCTCCAGGGTCCCCTCATGGACCCCCCCGCTCCCCGCATCTGTCCCCAGCGCCACCACGGCTCCGGTGCCACTCCCCGCGGGTGACACTCGGCGTTGTCCCCAGGTCCCACAGGCGACCCCTCGGGGGCTTGCGAGCAGTGTCGCAGCCCCCACGGTGGCCTGGCGGTGGCCAACGCCACCCTGGGCTCCAGTGTCACCCTGGGCTGTCCCGCGGCGGGCGCGCCCCTGGGCCGGTTGGTGACCGTGCGCTGGTGGCACTTTGGGGGTGACCCCGCTGTCCCCGCTGTCCCCGTGTGCAGCCGGGGCCGGGGTCCCCCGCGCTGCCACCCTCCGTACGGGGCCAGGGCCGCGCTGGTGGCACCCGGTGTCACCCCCGGTGTCGCCGCCGATGTCGCCGCCGATGTCGCCCCCGTGTCGCTGGAGCTGCGGGACGTGCGGGGAGGGGACAGTGGCACCTTCACGTGTCTGCTGGTGGGGGACAGCGACTGCGCCTGTGGCACCGTCACACTGCGGCTGCCACTCGGTGAGACCCCCGGGAACAGCCCGGGAACAGCCCGGGAACAGCCCCGGGACCCCCAGAACCACCCCCGGGATCACCCCCGGGACCCCCAGAACCACCCCCGGGAACACCCCTGGGACCCCCAGAACCACCCCCGGGAACACCCGGGAACATCCCCGGGAACACCCCGGGAACACCCCGGGAACACCCCCGGGATCACCCCCGGGACCCCCAGAACCACCCCCGGAAACACCCGGGAACATCCCCGGGAACAGCCCCGGAACCCCCAGAACCACCCCCGGGAACACCCCCGGGAACACCCCTGGGACCCCGCCCCAAAACACTCCCAGAAACAGCCCCGGGACCCCTCCCCAGAGTCCTGCCCGGGACCCCCAGGAACACCCGGGACTCCCCCCGAGATTCCTGCCCGGGACCCCCAGGAACCCTGGGGAACATTCCGGAAAGAAATCCTGGAATACCCCCAGGACCCCCCCCCCGGGACCCCCACCCTGAACCCCCCCAGCCCTTCTCCCGTGATGGGTCTGGGGGCTTGATGGGATGTGGGGGGGCTCTGTGGGATTTGGGGTCTCTCTGTGGGATTTGGGGTCTCTCTGTGGGGTCTCTGTGGGATTTGGGGTCTCTCTGTGGGGTCTCTCTGTGGGATTTGGGGCTGCAGCCCCTGAGGGTCGCCCCTGTCGCCCCCTCTCTGCCCCAGGTGCCCCCTGCAGCCCCCCCTGCTCCGGAGCCCCCCCGCGCGGTGGCCGCGGCATCGTCGCCATTGTCACCGCCATTGTCACCGCCATTGTCACCGCCATTGTCACCGCCATTGTCACCGGGGCCCTCCTGCTGCCACCGGCCCGCGGGCACTGACACCTGTGCGTGTCCCCAATGTCCCTGTACCCATTGTCCCCATGTCCCCAATGTCCCATCCCCCAGTGTCCCCGTCCCCGCTGTCCCCAATGTCCCCAATGTCCCCAACATCCCTGTCCCTGTGTCCCCAGCATCCCTGACCCCACTGCCCTCGTGTCCCAAATGTCCCCAGTGTTCCTGACCCCAATGTCCCCAATGTCCCATCCCCAGCATCCCTGGCCCTGCTGTCCCTGTGTCCCCAGTGTCCCCATGTCCCCAGTGTCCCCAATGTCCCCCATGTCCCTGTTCTGATGTCCCCAGCACCCCTGGCCCTGCTGTCCCAGTGTCCCCAGTGTCCCATCCCCAGTGTCCCCAGTGTCCCCATGTCCCCAGTGTCCCCAGTGTCCCCTCTCCAGCCGGGCAGGGTCCCGAGCCCAGCCTGGCCTGGCCCTGCCCTCGGGGATGTCACCCACTGTCCCCAAGGCCTGGCAGGACCCGGCCGTGTCACCAGAGCTGTGTCCCCCCCTCCCCCGCGGTGTCACCCGCCTGGGGACAGGCTCGTGCCACCTCAGCAGCCACAGCCTTCCCGCATTGTGTCCCCAACAATGGCAGTGCCACGTGCCGGGGGCCCTGTCCCCTCCCTGGGGACAGCAGGACACGGGGACAGGCGGCCATGGGCCAGCGGCACCGCAGCTGCTGACGGCAGGTGAGTCCCAATGTCCCCAATGTCCCCAATGTCCCCAATGTCTGTCCCCAGTGTCGTCCCCCCCCCCCGCTCTCCCCTAGGAATGTCCCCCATGTCCCCAGAGGTGCCACCCCCGTGTAGCCCCTTCCCCCAGGAATGTCCCCACGGGTGTCCCCAGTGTCCCCATGAGATGACATCCTGGGGATCCTCGTGTCCCCCAGAGATGTCCCCAGGCTGTCCCCACACTGTCCCCAGGTCCCCAAGCTGTCCCTGTGTCCCCACACTGTCCCCATGTCCCCAGGCTGTCCCCGTGTCCCCACACCTGTCCCCGTGTCCCCCAGAGACGTCCCCACACTATCCCCATATGGTCCCTGTGTCCCCATGCTTGTCCCCATGTCCCCACGCCTGTCCCCATGCTCTTCCAATGCTGTCCCTGTGTCCCCAGCTGCCCCCAGCTGTCCCCAGATGCCCCCACCTGTCCCTGTGTCCCCACGCTGTCCCCAGCTGTCCCCAGCTGTCCCCGTGTCCCCTCAGGATGCCGCTGGGGGGGTCTCTGTGCGGTGCCAGCGGCCTGGCGCTGCTGGTGGCCGCCACGGCCACCCCGTTCTGGGCACAGCGCCGGGCACCGGGGGGCACGGCCAGCCTGGGGCTGTGGCACGGCTGCCTCGGGGGACAGTGCCACCCCCACGCCACCACCCCAGGTACGCCCGGCATGGGGGGACAAGGGGTGGGAACCCGGGGGGGGCAGCCCTGTCCCCAATGTCCCCACCCCTGGGGGTGTCATCGCTGTCCCTGTGGTGGTGCCACCCGTGGGAACCCCAGAGCTGTCCCCACGGATGTCCCTGGAGGTGCCACCCCCGTGCAGGGCAGGAATTGGAGGAGGGTCCATCCCTGTCCCCAACGTCCCCAGCCCTGGGTCCCTCTGTGATGTCCCTGCTGTCCCCAGCGGTGCCACCCATGGGGAACCCCAGAGATGTCCCCATGGGTGTCCCCAGTGTCCCCCGGAGACCAGAGGTGTCTGTCCCTGGTGGTGCCACCCCCAGAGCTGTCCCCGCGGGTGTCCCCCGGTGATGTCACCCTCATGCAGGGCAGGAATTGGAGGAAGGTCCCTCCCTGTCCCCCAACGTCCCCACCCCTGGGGTGTCCCCACTGTCCCCCAGCCATGCCAACCCCAGCGCTGTCCCCCACGGGTGTCCCCAGCGTCCCCCGGAGGTGTCACCCCCCCTACAGGGTGGAACTGGGGGGGGGCCCATCCCTGTCCCCAACGTCCCCACCCCTGTCCCTGGCGCTGCCACCCCCAGAGCTGTCCCCGCAGTGTCCCTCAGATATGGCAGCCGGGGGTGTCACCCGCGTGTCCCCGCGGTGTCCCCACGCCGTGTCCCCGTCCCCCCCCAGCGCTCCTGGAGGCCACCCGGGCGCTGCTGCTGCTCTCGGTCGTCGCCGCGGCCGCGGGGCTCGTCCTGGGGCTGCCCCTGGGGCCCGGCGGGGCCGGCGGGAGCGGGAACGAGCGGCCGGGGCCACCCTGCTGCTGGCAGGTGCGTGGGGACACCGGGGACATCGGGGGACACCGGGGACACGGGGGGACATGGGGGACATGGGGGCTGGGGACTGTCCCCATAGGGGCTGGGCTGGGCTGGGCGGGATGGGGATTTGGGGACATCGGGGCTGTCCCTGTCCCTGCTGGGAGTGTCACCCCGTGCCCTGAGCTGTGCCCTGTCCCCTGTCCCTGCTGGGAGTGTCACCCGTGCCCTGAGCTGTCCCCTGTCCCTGCTGGGTGGGAATTTGGGGATCATCAGTGTCCCAAACTGTCCCCTGTCCCTGCTCTATTGTCACTCCCGTCCCTGTCCCCTGTCCCTGCTTTGCTGTCCCTGCCCTGAGCTGTCCCCTGTCCCTGTTCTTTTGTCACTCCTGTCCTTGCTGTCCCCTGTCCCTGCTGTCCCCATCCCGAACTGTCCCCTGTCCCTGCTCTGTTGTCGTTCCTGTCCCTGTCCCCTGTCCCCGCTGCCCCCTGTCCCCCGTCCCTGCTGTCCCTGTCCCTATCCTCACCGTCCCTGTCTCCACTGTCCCTGCTGTCCCTGTCCCTGCCCCCGCTGTCCCCGCTGTCCCCCGCTGTCCCTGCTGTCCCTGTCCCCACTGTCCCTGACCCCCCCGGTGTCCCAGGGCTGCTGGCGCTCCTGGGGCTCGGGCTGGGCTCTGGGGGGGCCCTGGCCCTGCTGGCCCCCCCCGCAGCTCCTGGAGCTTCTCCTGGTCCTTCATCCTGGCCTGGGTGGCGGCGGCGCTGCTGGGCTCGGCCGGTACCGGGAGCGGCACCGGGAACCGGGAACGGGAACCGGGGAATGGGGAGGGGAAATGGGAACGGGGGAGGGAACGGGAACGGGCAGGGAACGGAAACGGGAGGGGGAAACGGGAATAGGAGAGGAACGGGAACAGGAACGGGGCGGGGTGGGGGCACCGGGAAGGGGGCGGGGAACGGGACAGGGGGGGGAAAACGGGAACGGGGGGGGGAAATGGGAATGGGGGGAACGAGAACGGGAACGGGAAACGAGCCGGGAATGGAAGGGAGGGGAACGGGAACGGGGGAACGGGGATTTGGGGGTGTCACGGTAACGGGCGGGGGGGGTCAGGGGAATTGGGGGGAGCACGGGAACGGGGGGGGAAACGGGAATGGAGGGGGCACGGGAAGGGGAAAACGGGATCGGGAGGGAACGGGAACGGGGCGGGGGAAACGGGGAGCTGGGTGGGGGGAAAACGGGAACGGGGGGGACACCGGAACGGGGAGGGGAGAACGGGACTGGGAGGGAACGGGAACAGGGGGGCAGAACGGGGATTTGGGGGGTCACGGTAACGGGGGGGGTCCATCCCTGCCCTGCCCTGTGCCCAGGCTCTGCAAAGGGTGGGATTTCGGCCCCCCACATCTTTTGGGGTTCCCAAATCCCCTCCTCACCCCCCTTAACCCCTCCTTTTCCCCCCCCCCCAAGGGATTTTCCACATTTGCTCCGCTTCCAAGGACCCGTCCCCGGAGAGCTCCGAAGCTGGGGGGTCCTGAGGGGGGGGGGGGTCCCTGTTTCCCTCCCCCAATTTTGGGGTCCCCCGGATGTGCTCAGCTGGGTCTGGCCTCTGCTGATCCCCCTCCGTTCCTGTTCCCTGTTTTTGCCCAAATTTCCCAATTTTTGCTGTGCCAATAAACGCCAGCCCCCCTCCAGCTCCCCGTGGGTTTCCTTGGGGGAAATTCGGGGATCCCAAAACTTCTTTTGGGGGCGTCGGTGACGGCCCCAGGTGTGGGAAGGAACTGGGATATGCTGGGGGGAGGAATGGGAAGGATTGGGGGGGGTACTGGGAGGGGACGGGGATGGACTGGGGGGGATACGAGGGGCGCTGGGAGGTGCATGGGGGGGCACTGGGAGCACTGGGAATGCCATGGGGGGTTACTGGGTGGACTGGGAGGGAGCACTGGGAGGTCCGTGGAGCGCACTGGGAGTACTGGGGATGCCATGGAGGGGTCACTGGGAGCACTGGGGATGCCATGGGGGGGTCACTGGGGGCACTGGGAGGTCCATGGAGATGTCACTGGGAGCACTGGGAGGTCCATGGAGGGCACTGGGAGCATTGGGAGGGAGGACTGGGAGGTCCGTGGAGCGCACTGGGAGTACTGGGGGCACTGGAAGGTCCTTGGAGATGTCACTGGGAGCACTGGGGGTGCCATGGAGGGTACTGGGGGCACTGGAAGGTCCGTGGAGATGGCACTGGGAGCACTGGGGGTGCCATGGAGGGTACTAGGGGCACTGGGAGGTCCATGGAGGGTACTGGGGGCACTGGGAGGTCCATGGAGGGTACTGGGGGCACTGGGAGGTCCATGGAGGGTACTGGGGGCACTGGGAGGTCCATGGAGGGTACTGGGGGCACTGGGAGGTCCATGGAGGGTACTGGGGGCACTGGCGGCACCGGGAGCGCTCCCGGCCTCGCCGCTCCCCCCGCCGGGTGTGGCCCCACCGCTCCCCCCGCGGCCATCGCCGCTTTAAGGCCGCGCCCTGGGCCCCGCCCCCGGCCGGACCTGCCGGACCGGTCCGCCCCGCCCGGCCCCGCCCCTCTCTGCCCCGCCCCTCCATGCCCCGCCCCCTGAACCCCGCCCCGCCCCGCCCCTGCCCCGGTACCGTCCCGCAGCTGAGCAGCACCGGCCCCTCCGCCGCCACCGGCCCGGCTCGGCCCGATCGGCCCCGGTCCCGCCCGGTCCGGCCCGGCTCAGCCCGGAGCCCCTCGGTGCCTCCCGGTGCTTCCCGGTGGCTCCCGGTGCTTCCCGGTACTGCCCGGAGGGAGCCGCCGAGGCTGTGCCCGGTTGTCCCGGCGCTGTCCCGGCGGTGCCGGTGGGGCCCGCTCCGGTCCGGATGGTGCTGCCCGGGCCCCGAGCCGCGCCGTGAGCCCGGAGCGCTCCGCATGGAGCCCCGCGGGATGCCCGGGGCGCCCGTGCTCCTGCTCGGCTTCCTGCTCGCCGTGACCGGTAAGGGCCACGGGACACCGGGACTGGCACCGGGATAAGGACCGGGATAAGGACCGGGAGCGGCTGTCCCGGCTGCGAGTCGGGCCGGGGGCGGGAGCGGCTCCCCCGGTTCTCCCCGACCGGCACCGAGGCTCGGGGGTACCGGGGCCAGCCCGGAGCTCCCGGAGGGGCCGAACCGGGACCGGGATCGGGGGGGACGGGAGCGGGGATCCCATGGAGCGGGGGTTGGGGTGAAACCGGGAGCGGCGGGGGCGCGCGCGGGTGTGCGCGCACAGGCGCGTGTGCAGGTGCGCGCGTGTGTGTGTGTGTGTGTGTACGTGGGAGCGCTCGCGTGTGCACCTGCGGCCCCGCGTGTCCGTCTGTCCGTGCTGCGCGTGTCCGTGTGTCCGTGGTGGGGAGGCGGGGGAGGACGATGATGATGATGATGGAAGGGGGGGGGTGTACGGGGGGGGCGGACGGCGCCGCGGGCGCTTCACACGCGTGTGCGCGCACACACCTGCGCGCGTGCCCGTGCGTGCGCACCTGCGCCTCTGCGTGGGCTCCGCTCCCCCCCCCCGGGCACGCGGACCCGTTTGGGGACACCCTGGGTGGAAGCTGGGGGGGGTGGGGGACAAACCGTGGGAACGGCGACACCACCGGGATGCCCCGGGGGGGGGTCCCCGCTCTGCCCCGCCCCCCCTCCCCCGCCGTGCCTCAGTTTCCCCTCTGGACCCGTGGGAACAGGCTGGGGACCACCGAAAGGTGCTGAGCCCCCCCCACCCCGACCCACGCAGGATCCGCACCCCACGGGAGACTCGGCGGGGTCCCCGCGCCCGCCCTGGAGCCCTGCGGGGGCGTGGGGCGCACACGCGTGTGCAAGGGGTTCCCACGAGTGTGCAAGGGTTCCCACGCGCGTGCGAGCGATTCTTTTGGATTTTTGGGGTGGGAAAGGGGGGGGGTCCCTTCCACGCGTGCCCCCCACTCCCCAATCCCGGGGTGCGGGCACAGGGGGTGCCCCCGCACGTGCGCGCGCGTCCCCGTGGGAAAAAAAAAAACCCGCCCCGAGCGCCTCCCCCCCCCTTCCCCCCACGCGGGGCTCGACCCCCGTGGGAATTTGGGATTTGGGGGACCCCCCCCCCTTCCTCACCCCCGCCCCCGGGACCCCCCGGTGGCCGCTGCCGGGGCTGTTTTTGGGCCCCCCCCCCCCCCCCCCCCGCCCGCCCCGTTTTGAGCGCGGCCGGGGCGTGGGGGCCGCGGGGCCGGTTCTGCCGGTTCCCCGCGCCCGTTCCCACGCGCTCGGGCCCCGCTGGGTGGGGACGCCCCGAGGGGGGGGGAACCTCCCCAGGGAACCCCAGAACGGCCCCGCGGCCGCCGCGACCCCCGCGGGACCCCCCCGGAGCCATCCCGGGACCCCCGGTTGGGCTCTGCGAGAGCGGCGGCGCTCGGGGGAAACTGAGGCACGTGGTGGTGGTGGTGGGGAGGGAGGGGGGGCTGCGGGGTGGTTAATGAAAGGGTTAATGAGTCGGGGGTCCTGAGGGGGGGTTTAGGGGGGTGGGGGGGGCATTTTGGGGAGCCCCCGGGGGGCTCGGCGGGGGCGGCAGCGCGGGATCCGTCCCGGCCGGTTGGGCTGGACGGGCCGGCCCGGCCGCTTCTGGCGGCGGCGGCGGGGCGGGACACGCCCCCCAAGGCCGCGGGACACGCCCCCCTCCCCTCCCGGACACGCCCCCTCCCCAAAAATGTACCCCCAAAAATGCACCCCCGACCCCCCCCAAGGAGACCCCCGAGTCCTGCACCCCAAACTTGAGTCTAAAGGCACCTAATGAGCCCCAAATCCCGCACCCCAAATTCTCAACCACAATCCCGCACCCCATATCCCGCATCCCAAAACTGCACCCCACATTCTGTGCCCCAAATTCTCCACCCCAAACCTGCCCCCCAAAACCTCAGCCAGTCCCCAAAACTGCACCCCAAAAATGCACCTCAAATCCCGCATCCCAAATTCTCAACCACAAACCTCCCCCCCAAAAACCTCAGCGAGTCCCCAAAACCGCACCCTAAAACTGCACCCCCAAAAATGAACCTTAAACCCCCCCACCGATCAGACCCCCAGATCCTGAACCCCAAAACTGTCCCAAAACCCTAAGGCAGCACCCGCACCCCAAACCTGCAGATCAAATCTGCACCCCCAATCTCGACCCCAAAGCCCAGCCAGCCCCTGAACCTGAACCCCAAATCCTGCAGGTACGCCCAGGTGTGCCCAGATGTGCCCTGAGCCTTGTGCAGGGGTGCCCATGTGTGTGTGAGTGTGCCCAGGTGTGCCTGAGCCCTGTGCAGGTGTGCCCAGCTGTGCCCAGGTGTTGCTCTCACACACCTGGAATCAGCCCAGGTGCCCACAGGTGGTGGCACAGGGCCCACGCTGAGGTCCCCGTGTGTCCCTGCAGGTGGAGGTGCCACATCTCTGTCCCCCTGCACATCCCCGTGCTCCTCGGTGCCACACCGGGTGACACAGGTGTCACACTCAGGTGTCACTCAGGTGTCCCCCCCATGTCCCTGCAGGTGGGGGCTGCGAGGAGGTGCCTGTACCCACAGACAGGTGTCACCACAGGTGTCCCAGGTGTCACTGAGTTGTCCCACTCAGGTGTCAGTCAGGTGTCCCTGTGTCCCGCAGGCAGTGGCTGCATGGAGGTGCCTGTACCCACACTCAGGTGTCCTCCAGGTGTCCCAGGTGCCACACTCAGGTGTCCCCCCGTGTCCCCGCAGGCGGTGGCCGTGTGGAGGTGCCTGTACCCACACTCAGGTGTCACAGGTGGTGTCACACACAGGTGTCACACACAGGTGTCACAGGTGGTGTCACTCAGGTGTCCCCGGGTGTCACTCAGGTGTCCCCGTGTCCCTGCAGGTGGTGGCTGCGTGGAGGTGCCTGTACCCACACTCAGGTGTCACACACAGGTGTCACACACAGGTGTCACAGGTGTCACTCAGGTGTCCCCAGGTGTCACTCAGCTGTCCCCCCGTGTGTCCCCACAGGCGGTGGCCGCGTGGAGGTGCCGCGCAGCGTGACGGCGGTGCTGGGGCAGGACGTGGTGCTGCCGTGCCGGTACCGGGCGCAGGAGCAGGAGCAGGTGGTGCAGGTGACGTGGCTGAAGCGCGGCGGCGCGGGCGCGGCGCCCGCCGAGGTGGCCGTGCTGAACCCGCAGCACGGCGAGCACGTGCAGGAGCCCTTCGTGGGCCGCGTCCTGCGCCACGGGCACGGCGACCTCGGCGACGGCGCCATCGTCCTGCGCAACGCCGTGCAGGGCGACGAGGGCGACTACGAGTGCCACCTGATCACCTTCCCCATGGGCAACTTCGAGGGGCGCCTCACGCTCAGGGTGCTCGGTGAGCGGGGGACAGGGGCACGGGGAGCGTGGGACACAGGGGACACGTGGGACACAGGGGACGTGGGGGATATGGGGGGCACAGGGGACGTGGGACAGGGATGGGGGCACAAGGGGTGTGGGGAACGTGGGGAGCACAGGGGACATGGGGTACATGGGACAGGGATGTGGGGCACAGGGGGTGTGGGACAGGGGTGGGGGGCAGAGGGGACATCGGGTACGTGGGATGTGGGGCACATGGGGCAAGGGACATGGGGCACAGGGGACATGGGGATGAAAAGGCACAGGGGACATATGGGACACAGGGGACATGGGACAGAGGACGTGGGACATGTGGGGCACAGGGCACATGGAGGGTATGAGGGGCACAGGGACATGGGGCATGTGGAACGGGGGACATGGGACATGTGGGACACGTGGGACATGTGGGACAAGAGATGTGGGGCACATGGGACATATGGGACACGGGGGACATGGGACAGGGATGTGGGGCACAGGGGACATGGGGGGCCCAGGGGACATGGGACACATAGGGCACATGGGACTGGGGATGTGGGGCATGGAGGGTGAGGAACGTGGGCTATGGGACATTGGGTACATGGGACAGGGGACATGGGACACAGGGGTATGGGGAGCATGTGGGACATGGGACACAGGGGACATGGGGCACATGGAAGGCAGAGGGGACACCATGGGCATGGTGGATTGGGGAATTTTGGGCACTGGGGACACAACGATGCCACGTGGACACCCCACACGCCACCAACACCCCAAGCCCCCGATAAACCCCCAACATCCCACCGCTCCCCTAACCACCCCGTCCCCCCCATCAGTGCCACCGCTGCCCATCCTGAACCCGGGCCCGCCGCTGGAGGAGGGCCAGGGCCGGACGCTGGCGGCCTCGTGCACGGCCGAGGGCAGCCCGGTGCCCTCGGTGCGCTGGGAGACCGAGGTGCGCGGCACCAACGCCACGCGGCGCTCGGCCCACGCGCGCTCCGCCTCCGTCACCAGCGAGTTCTTCCTGGTGCCCGGGCGCAGCATGAACGGCAAGAGCCTCACCTGCGTGGTGGCGCACCCCGGCCTGCGCCATGAGAAGAGGATCACGCACCAGCTCAGCGTCGCCTGTGCGCCAGCGGGCAGTGATGGGGGCTGGGGGGTGACGGGGGCATTGGGGGTGATGGCAGCATGGGGGACAGGGAGGGTGTTGGGGACATGGGGGACATGGCGGGTGTTGGGGACATGGGGGGTGTGGGGGACATGGAGGTGTTGGGGACATGGAGGGTGTTGGGGACATGGAGGGTGTTGGGGACATGGGGGGTGTTGGGGACATGGAGGGTGTTGGGGGCATGGGGGGTGTTGGGGGCATGGGGGACATGGTGGGTGTTGGGGGCATGGAGGGTGTTGGGGACATGGGGGACATGGTGGGTGTTGGGGGCATGGAGGGTGTTGGGGACATGGGGGACATGGTGGGTGTTGGGGGCATGGAGGGTGTTGGGGACATGGGGGGTGTTGGGGACATGGGGGACATGGTGGGTGTTGGGGGCACAGAGGATAATGGGGAGTGTGGGAGGTATTTGGGACATGGAGGGCATTGGGGGCATTGGGGATGTGGAGAGCTCTGGGGACATGGTGGGGCATTGGGGACATGGCGGTTGACAGGGGACATGGAGGGTGTTGGGGACATTGGGGGTAATGGGGGACATGGGGGGGTGTTGGGGATGTGGGAGGTGTTGGGGACATGGGGGGCACTGGGGACATGGGAGGTGTTGGGAACATGGGGGTTGACAGGGAAGATGGAGAGTGTTGGGGACATGGGGAGTGTAGAGATCTCTGGGGACATGGGGGACATGGAGGGTGTTGGGGGCACTGGGGACATGAGGGTTGACAAGGGACATGGACGGTGTTGGGGACATGGACGGCATTGAGGACATGGGGTGTGATGGGCGTTGGGGACATGGAAGGAGTTGGGAACATGGAGAGCGCTGGGGACATGATGGGCATTGGGGACAGGGGGAGCACTGGGGACCTGGGGGACATGGAGGGTGTTGGGGACATGGAGGGCATGGGGGACATGGGGGACATGGGGGACATGGAGAGTGTTGGGGACACGATGGGCACTGGGGACATGGAGAGCCTTGAGGGACATGGAGGCATTGGGGACATTGAGAGGTGTGGAGGACATTGGGGACACTGGAGGGTGTTGGGGACATCCTGGGCACCACGGGACATTGAGGACATGGAAATCTGGGGACATTGGAGACTCTGGGGACACTGGGGGCCCTGGGCAGGTGGAGGCTGTTGGGGACATGGGGCACACAGGTGACATTGGCAGTGTGAGGACACAGGTGACACTGGGCGATGGTGTCAAGGAGGACCTTGGGGACACGGAGGGTGGGACATTGGGCATGGGGAGGATGAGGGACACAGGGGGACACCGTGGCCGTGGGGGGCACGGCAGGGCCGTGGGACCTTGTCCCCTGACTGTCCCCTCGGTGTCCCCAGACCTGTCGGACGCGTCGGTGCTGGGCCACACGGCCGAGTGGCAGGAGGGGATGGAGGGGGCGGCGCTGACCTGCCTGGGGGACGGCAACCCCCCCCCGACGTACAACTGGACACGGTGAGGCCCCTGTCCCCCCCTGTCCCCCCCTGTCACCCCCTGTCCCCCCCTGTGTCACCCCAGGGCACCCCCTGTCACCCCCTGCCACCTCCCCATGGCCCCCTGCCCTGGGTCCCCTTGCCTGTGTCCCCCTGTGTCCCCAGCAGGGTCTGGAGCAGGTTCGTGTCCCTGTGGTGTCCTTGTGGTGTCCCCTGCCCCAGCTCTGTCCCCACTGTGTCCCCCTGACCGTGTCCCTGCCTGTGTCTGTGTCCCATGGCCCTGCTGTGTCCCCGCTGCCTGTGCTGGTGTTCTCCCTGTCCCCTATGTCCCTGCTGTGTCCCTCCTGTCCCTGCCATGTCCCTGCCATGTCCCTGTTGTGTCACCCCTGTCCTTTTCGTGTCCCCCTGTCCCTGCCATCTCCCCGTGCCCATGTCCCTGCCACGTCCTTGATGTGTCACCCTTGTCCCTTCCATGTCCCCCTGTCCCTGCTGTGTCCCCCTGTCCCTTCCATGTCCCCCTGTCCCTGCTGTGTCCCCCTGTCCCTGCCACATACCCTGTCGCTGCCATCTCCCTGTGCCCTTGTCCCTGTTGTGTCCCCTTGTCCCTTCCACATCCCCCTGTCACATCCACTGTCCCTGCTGTGTCCCCCTGTCCCTGTCACATCCCCCTGTCCCTGTCACATCCCCCTGTCCCTGTCACATCCCCTTGTCACGTCCCTGTCCCACCTCCCCACCCCCAGTCCTGCCCCTGCCCGTGCCATTCCGGTGCCGGTGCCGCCGTGGCTGGGCCTGGCAGTGCCGCGTGCCCGGGCAGGCCCCGGCTGGGCGGCACCCGTGGGAACCGGCACGGCGGCTTTGATGGCACCGATGGCACCGGCACCGCCCGGGCAGGCCGGGGCTGTCACCGGGGAGTGTCACCGGGGGGTGTCACCAGGGGCAGTCACCAGGGCTGTCACCGAGGGGTGTCACTGGGAGATGCCACTGGGGGGTGTCACCAAGGGCTGTCACCAGAGGGTGTCACTGGGGTTGTTGCCAGGGGCTGACACCAGGGCAGTCACCAAGGGTTGTCACCAGGAGATGCCACCAGGGGCTGTCACTGGGGCTGTCACTGGGACTGTCACCGGGGCTGTCACCGGGAGGGATCAGTGGGGGCTGTCACCAGGGCTGTCACTGGGTGCTGTCACCAGGGCTGTTATGGGAGCTGTGACCGGAGCTGACACTGGGGCTGACACCAGGGCTGACACCGGGGATTGTCACTATGGTTGTCACCGGGGTTGTCACCGGGGCTGTCATGGGGAGATGTCACCGTGGCTGTCGTGGGGCTGACACCGAGCTGTCCCCGCAGGGTGGACGCGCCGCTGCCCGCGGGTGTCAGGGTCAAGGGGGACACGCTGCTGTTCCAGCGGCCGCTGGCCGTGGCCGATGCTGGTGACTACGTGTGCCGAGTGTCCAACCGAGTGGCTGCCAAGGAGGCCCGGGCCAACGTCAGCATCCGGGGACGCGCCACAGGTGGGGACAGGGACAGGGGGCTTGGTTTCTGCATCTCTCTGTATGTCCATCTGTCTGTTTATCTGACCATCCATCCATCCATCCATCCATCCATCCATCCATCCATCCTCCATCCATCCATCCATCCATCCATCCGTCCATCCATCCACCCATCCCTCTGTCCACTCATCTGTTCATCCATTCATTCACTCATCCACCCGTCTGTCCCTCCTTCCTCCGCTCCTCCCATCCTGTGCCCATCCCACCAAGGTCCATCCCTCTTCCACGCCCGTCCACTCATCGTGTGCTCATCCAGCCCAGCTTTACTCACTGCCTGCTCACACCTGCCCTTCCATCTCCTCATCCGCCCTTCCGTCCACTCATCCGTCCTTCTGTCCCCTCACCTGCCCTGCTGTCCACTCCTCCACCCTTCCGTCCACTCATCCACACTTCTGTCCACTCATCCACGCTTCTGTCCACTCATCAGCCTTTCTGTCCACTCCTCTGTCCTTCTGTCCACTCATCAGCCTTTCTGTCCACTCATCAGCCTTTCTGTCCACTCCTCCACCCTTCTGTCCACTCCTTCATCCTTCTGTCCACTCACCCACCCTGCCGTTCCCTCACCCGCCCTGCTGTCCACTCATCTGTCCTTCCATCCCCTCATCCATCCTTCTGTCCACTCCTTCATCCTTCCGTCCACTCCTCCACCCTTCTGTCCACTCACCCATCTGGTCATGCCTCCAGATTTGGGCTTATCCATCCATCCATCCATCCATCCATCCATCCATCCATCCATCCATCCATCCATCCATCCATCCATCCGTCCATCCATCTGTCCATCCTCTGACACCTCTCACTGTCCATCCCCACCCACTGGTCACCCACCCACCTGCTGTCCATGGGCTTGTCCATCTGTCCATCATCCCGCCCCTGGATGTCTTTGTCCGTCCATCTGTCCATCCATCTGCCCATCCACAGACTTGTCCATCCATATGGTCTCCCCAACTTGGTGTGTTCCCCCTGACCCTCTCTGAGGTCTGCTCTCTCTTTGGGGTGTCCCTCTGACTGTTTTTGGGGTGTCCCCCCACTTTAGGGTGTGTCCCCCTGACCCTTTTTGAGGTCTCCTTCATCTTTGGGATGTCCTCTGACCCCTTGGAGGTATCTCCTGTCTTTGTGGTGTCCCCCTGGCCCTCTTTGAGGTCTCCCTCTGTTTGGGGTGTCCCCTGACCCCTGTGAGGTGTCCCCCCGTTTCGGGGTGCCCCTGACCCTTGTGGGTGCCTGCAGAGGACACGGTGCGCCGCGTGGATCTGGTGTCAGCCTCGGTGGTGGTGGTCGGGGTCATCGCCGCCGTCCTGCTCTGCGTCCTCGTCATCGTCGTGGTGGTCATGACCCTGTACCACAAACGCAAGACACAGCGCATCTCCGAGAAGTAGTAAGGGAGGGGACAGGGGACATGGGGACACGGGGCGGGGGACACAGGTACATGGAGAGACATGGGGACACAGGGGACATGGATGGGCATAGGGGACATGGTGGGACATGGGGACACAGGGGACATGGTGGGACATGGTAGGTATGAGGGTGTATGGGGACAGGGGGACATGAGGGACATGGGGATCATAGGGGACATGGAGGGACACGAGGACATGGGGGGGACACTGTGGGACATGGGGACACAGGTGACATGGGGACATGGATGGACATGGGGTACATTGGGGGACATGGGAGGACACTGGGGGACACAGGTACGTGGAGGGATGTGGGAACATGAGGGACCTGGGGACATGGGGGATGTGGGGGACAGGGTGGACACAAGGACATGGAAGACGCAGGGGGACACGATGGGGACATGATGGGGACACGATGGGGACATGGGATAGACACAGAGGACATGGCAGGACATGAGGGACATGGGGGACAGAGCGGGACAAGGGAGGACATGGACACAGCCACAAGGGGACATGGGAGGAGACGGGGGGACACAGAAGGAGACCCAGCAGGACCTGTGGGCACACGGGGGTGCTGAGTGTCCCCTGTGTCCCCAGCGAGGAGGAGCTGACGCTGACCCGGGAAAATTCCATCCGGAGGCTCCACTCCAGCCACAGCAGCGACCCCCGGGCACAGGTGGGGACACAGAAATGGGGGGGACCGGGGGGGGCTTGGGGTGGGGGGTTTGGGGGCTCGGAGTGCCCAAGGAAGGGGGGCTTGGGTTGGGCTGTGGGGTGTCCATGGAATGTCCTTGGGGTGTC
Source organism: Agelaius tricolor (assembly GCF_023055355.1). NCBI lineage: Eukaryota > Metazoa > Chordata > Aves > Passeriformes > Icteridae > Agelaius > Agelaius tricolor. The sequence continues at coordinate 92,931 of NW_027269421.1, read as the reverse complement.
CTTGGGGTGTCCATAGAATGTCCATAGGGTGTCCTTGTGTTGTCTATGGGGTCAAACTTTGGGGTATCCATGGGGTGTCCATGGAATGTTCATGGGATCAGACTTTGGGGCGTCCATGGAATGTTCATGGGGTCAGGCTTTGGGATGTCCCTGAGGTGTCCATGGGGTGTCCATTGGGCATTCATGGGTTCAGACTTTGCGATATCCATGGGGTCTCCATGGAATCAAACTGAGGGATCCATGGGGTATCCATGGGGTGTCCTTGGTGTGTCCATGGGGTCAGACTTTGGGTTGTCCATAGTGTGTCCATGGGGTGTCCAGGGGTGTCCTTTGGGGTGTCCATGGGGTCAGACTTTGGTGTGTCCATGGGGTGTCCATGGGGTCAGACTTTGGGTTGTCCGTGGGGTGTCCGTGGGGTGTCCGGGGTGTCCTGGGCGCTGACCAGCCTGTCCCAGCTGGAGGAGACGCTGCAGCTGCGGACGGAGAGTCGCCAGGGCAGCCTGCGAGGGGACAGCCTGCGAGGGGACAGCCTGAGGGGGGACAGCCTGAGGGGGGACAGCCTGCGTGGCACCAGCATCTGCTCCGCCATGGTGAGACACGGGGGACACCAGGGGACACGGGGTCACCGTGTTCCTGGGAATGTCCCTGGCCCCAGTGACACTCCTGGCCCCAGTGGCACCCATGTCCCCCACAGTGATGTCCCCATGGTGCCCAAATCACCTGCCCCCCCCGCAGTGTCCCCACTGATGTCCCTGTCCATGTCCTTGTTCTGATCATGTCCCCATGGTGGCCATGTCCCCATTGATCCCTGTGTCCCCATGGTGGCCATGTCCCTGGTGGCACCCATGTTCCCAGCAGTGTCTGTGTCCTCTCATGGTGGCCATGTCCCCAGCAGTGCCATGTCCCCATCAGTGCCCATGTCCCCATGGTCCCCATTGGTCCCCATGGTTCCAATGTCCCCATTGGTCCCCATCAGTGCCCATGGGGACATCCCAATGGTCCCTGTGTCTCCATCAATGCCATGTCCCCATGTCCCCACGGTGTCCATGTCCCCACAGTGCCCATGTCCCCATTGGTACCCGTAGTTCCAATGTCCCCATGGTCCCCATGTCCCCACAATGCCCACATCCCCATTGGTCCCCATGTCCCCATGGTCCCCATGTCCCCACAGTGCCCATGTCCCCATTTGTCCCCATATCCCCACAGTGCCCATGTCCCCATTGGTCCCCACGTCCCCACCAAAATCCACCCCATGCCCAGTGGCACCCCTGACGCGTCCCTTGTCCCTTGTCCCCAGAGCGAGGAGCCCGAGGGCCGCAGTTACTCCACGCTCTCCACGGTGCGGGAGATCGAGACGCAGACCGACGTCCCCGTCGTTGTCCCCGCTGTCCCCGCGGTGCCGCCGCCGCCCGGCGGGAAGGAGCCCAAGGAGGAGGAAGAGGAGGGTGGGGGCGGCGGGGGGGACCCCATCAAGGCGGCCATGACGCACTTTGTGCAGGAGAACGGGATGCTGCAGGCCAAGCCCAGCTCCAACGGCATCTACATCAACGGCCGCGGCCACCTGGTGTGAGCCGGGCCCCGGGAGGACACCTGGGGACACCTGGGGACGCCTGGGGACAGCCAGCCTCCCCTGTGCCCACTCGGCTCTGTCCCCTCTGCTACGGTCCCCAAGTGTCACCTCCCTGCTGCTGTGGGGTCAAGATGGACTCTGGTCCCCAAGTGTCACCTTCCTGCTGCTGTGGGGCTGGGGACAAGGACAATGCCCCAGGACTGTGTCACCTCCCTGCTGGTGTGGGGTCAAGGATGGATTTCAGTCCCCGGGTGTCACCTCCCTGCTGGTGTGGGGTCAAGATGGACACTGGTCCTTGGTGTCACCTGCCTGCTGGTGTGGGGCTGGGGACAAGGACAGTGCCCCAGGACTGTGTCACCTCCCTGCTGGTGTGGGGACAGGGACAGTGCCCCAGAACTGTCACCTGCCTGCTGGTGTGGGGCTGGGGACAAGGACAGTGCCCCAGGACTGTGTCACCTCCCTGCTGGTGTGGGGACAGGGACAGTGCCCCAGAACTGTCACCTCCCTGCTGGTGTGGGGCTGGGGACAAGGACAGTGCCCCAGGACTGGCTGCGGTCCCCAGGTGTCACCTCCCTGCTGGCACATGGAGCTGGGGACACCACCAAGCCCCAGGACATTCTTCAGTCCCCAGGTGTCACCTTGGGGACACCACCGAGCTCAAGGACATTCTCCGGTCCCCAAGTGCCACCTCCCCGCTTCAGAGATGGACTCTGGTCCCCAAGTGTCACCTCCCTGCCATCACAGGCTTGGGGACGAGCCCCAGGAGAAGCTCCTGTCCCCAGGTGTCCCCTCCCTGCTGGTGTGGGGTCAGGGATGGACTCTGGTCCCCAGGTGCCATCTCCGTGCTGTCACAGGACTGGGGACAAGCTTCTGTCCCCAGGTGCCACCTCCCTGCTGTCACAGCCTTGGGGACACCACCGAGCCCCAGGACAAGCTCCTGTCCCCAGGTGCCACCAACCATGGGCTGGGGACACTTGTGGTGACACCAGGGAGCCCCCTGTCCCCCCAAACCCCGCCCCCCCGGGCTGTGGTGGCACTGGGGACAGCCGTGTCCCCTCCCATGGGGTGGTGGCACTGGGGACAGCCGTGTCCCCCCTCCCATGGTGTGGTGGCACTGGGGACAGCCGTGTCCCCTCTCCCATGGTGTGGTGGCACTGGGGACAGCCGTGTCCCCTTTCCCATGGGGTGGTGGCACTGGGGACAGCCGTGTCCCCTTTCCCATGCGGTGGTGGCACTGGGGACAGCCGTGTCCCCTTTCCTATGGGGTGGTGGCACTGGGGACAGCCGTGTCCCCTTTCCCATGGGGTGGTGGCACTGGGGACAGCCGTGTCCCCTCCCATGTTGTGGTGGCACTGGGGACAGCCGTGTCCCCTCTCCCTGGGCTGGGTGGCACTGGGGACAGCCGTGTCCCCTTTACCATGGGGTGGTGGCACTGGGGACAGCCGTGTCCCCTCTCCCGGGTGGGGGAGGGGCTGTACAGCCGTGTATAGACCCTGTAAATAAAGGACCCGCGGGACTGGGACCTGTGTGTGACACCTTGGGGACATTGGGGGGACACCAAGACACGCGGGTGACACGGTAACACACAGGTGACGTGGGTGACACGGGGATGGCACGGGTGACACAGTGACATGGGGGTGACACCGAGACGCGGGTGACACAGGTAATGTGGGTGACATGGAGGTGACATGGGAGTGACACTGAGAGATGCGGGTGACACGGTAACGCACAGGTGACACGGAGATGGCATGGGTGACATTGAGACATGGGGGTGACATTGAGACACACAGGTGACATGGGGGTGACACAGTGACCTGGGGGTGACACTGAGACACGCGGGTGACACGGGGGTGAGACAGGTGGCACACAGGTGACACTGAGACATGGAGGTGACATGCAGTTGGCACAGTGACACGCAGGTGGTATATGGGTGACACAGGTAACGCAGGGGTGACATGGGCGTGACACGGGGTGACACTGGGGGTGGCCTGGTGGGGTGGCTGGGGTGGGGCTGGGGTTGCAGGTGAGCTGGGGGGGGTGGCAGGGGAGTGTGCAAGGGGGCGTGCAAGGATGTCCCCAGGTGTGCCCAGATGTCCCCAGGTGTGTCCCCAGGTGTGGTCAAATGCACCCAGATGTGCCCGAGTGATTCCAGGTGTGTCTTGCACATTGGCCTGTCCCTGTCCCCAGGGCGCGTCCCTTGCACACTCAGGTGTCCCCAGGCCTGTCCGTCGCACACTCAGGTGTCCCTCGCACACTCAGGTGTCCCCAGGCCTGCCCCTCACACACTCAGGTGTCCCCAGGCCTGTCCCTCGCACACTCGGGTGTCCCCAGGCCTGTCCCTCGCACACTCAGGTGTCCCTTGCACACTCAGGTGTCCCCAAGCCTGTCCCTCGCACACTCAGGTGTCCCCAGGGTGTGCCCCTCACACACTCAGGTGTCCCTTGCACACTCAGGTGTCCCCAGGGCCTGCCCCTCACACACTCAGGTGTCCCTTGCACACTCGGGTGTCCCCAGGCCTGCCCCTCACACACTCAGGTGTCCCTCGCACACTCAGGTGTCCCCAGGGTGTGCCCCTCGCACACTCCCGTGTCCCCTGTCCCCAGGGCGTGCCCCTTGCACACGCGTGTGCGCAGGCGTCCCCGCCCTCGTTGTGGTTTCGCTGTGGCCGCGGGGAGCAGGAAGCGCCTCGAGCGCGGCCTCTGCCTTCCTGCCACCCCCGCGGGGACAGCGCCGGGACCCCCCTGGCGTGGCCCCCGCGTCCCCGGCCGTGTCCCCCGTGCTGTCCCCGGCCGTGTCCCCCGTGTCCCCATGTCCCTGGCGCTCAAGGCCCGGCAGCGGGCGAGGCGCAAGGGCGGCTCCCGGGAGCGGCTCTTCGGCTGCGACCTCCAAGAGCATCTCCAGCGCTCGGGGCAGGACGGTGAGTGCCACCACCCTGCCCGACCCCCCCCGAGCCCCCCGGGGGCCACCAGGGCCACCGGGGCCACCCGGGGAAGTGGGGAAGGGGCCCCGGAGGGGACTCGGAGGGGACTTGCGCCACCCGTTGCGTCACCGGGGCTCCAGGAAGCGTCGTGGCCACCGGGGCTCGGCCGGGATTTGGGGGGGTTGGAGGTCGCTGGTGCTCCAATCTCAGGGGGGTTGGGCCTCAGGGGTGGCGGGGTCTGCACCTTGGGGCTGGTGGCTCCATCCTTTGGGATTTGGTGGCCTCATCCCCGCGGATTTGGTGGATCCATCCATTTGGATTTGGTGGCCCTGTTCCTCGGGATTTGGTGGCCTCATCCCTGTGGATCTGGTGGCCTCATCTCTTTGGATTTGGTGACTCTGTCCTTCTGGAGAGGGTGGCTCCATCCTTTGGAATGTGGTGGCCTCATCCTGGTGGAGTTGGTGTCCTCATTTCTTAGGATTTGGTGGCCTCATCCTTGCGGATTTGGTGACCTCATCTCTGTGGATTTGGTGGCTCCATCCTTTGGGATTTGGTGACTCTGTCCTTCTGGAGATGGTGGCACCATCCTTTGGGATTTGGTGGCCTCATCCCTGTGGATTTGGTGGCCCTGGTCCTCAGGATTTGGTGGCTCCATCCTTTGGGATGTGGTGGCCTCATCCCCATGGATTTGGTGGCTCCATCCTTTGGGATGTGGTGGCCTCATCCTGGTGGAGTTGGTGGCCTCATTTATTGGGATTTGGTGGCCTCATCCTGTGGGGTTGGTGGCCCCATTCCTGTGGGTTTCGTGGCCCCATCCCTTGGGAACCAGTGACCCTGTGGGATCAGTGGGACCCTGTGGGATCAGGGCTCAGTGGGATCCCATGGGATCAGGGCTCACTGGGATCACGTGTGATGGGCTCTGGGATCCCATGGGATCAGGGATCACTGGGATCGGGTGTGATGGGGCTCACCGGGGCCCCGCGGGGCCGGGCCGTGTCCCGCAGTGCCGCAGGTGCTCCGGAGCTGCACGGAGTTCGTGGAGCAGCACGGGGTGGTCGATGGCATCTACCGCCTGTCCGGGGTGTCCTCCAACACACAGCGGCTGCGGTCAGCGGGACGGGGATGGGGACAGGATTGGGATGGGATGGAATCAGTGGGATGGGATCAATGGGATGGGAATGGGATGGGAATGGGATGGGATGAGATGGGATCGATGGGATGAGATCGATGGGATGGGATCGACGGGATCAGGATGAGATGGGATGGGATTGGGATCAGGATTGGGATGGGAATGGGATGGGATGGGATTGGGATTGGGATCAGGGACAGGATGGGATGGGATCAATGAGATGGAATCGGGATTGAGATTGGGATCGGGGATGGGATGGGATGGGATGGGATGGGATGGGATGGGATGGGATGGGATGGGATGGGATGCAATGGGGGTGGGATGGGGGTGGAGTCTGGAGGATGCCGGGACTGAGAGGGCGGGAGGGAGGGGACAGGAATGGGATGAGAAAAGGTGGAAGCAGGGATGGGACTGGACTCGGGCTGACGGGGACGGGGAGCAGGGGGGGATGGGTCCATCCTCCCTCCCCCGGCCCCTTCCCTTCCCCCATCCCACTCTGGCCCCTCTTCCCCTGCTCCTTTCCTTCCCTTTTTCCCTCTTTATTGCTTTTGGGGTTTTCCCTGCCCGTTCTCTTTCACTTTCCCCGGGGAAGTTTTTCCCTCCTCTGCTTCTTTCTCTGGGTGCTTTTCTCCCCTGTTCCTGGGGCAACCCAGAATTGCCTGGACCCCAATCCCATATTCCCATATCCCCAGTCCAAAATCCCAAATCCCAAAACCCCAAACCCCAAATTCCAAACCCCAGGCAGGAGTTCAAGGCACGGCGCAGCCCAGACCCCAATCCCCATTTCCAAATCCCAATCCCAAACCCCAATTCCCAAACCCCAAATCCCCACCACAGGCAGGAGTTTGAGGCGCAGCGCAGCCCAGACCTGTCGCGGGACATTTACCTGCAGGACGTTCACTGCGTCAGCTCCCTGTGCAAGGCCTACTGCCGCGAGCTGCCCAACCCCCTGCTCACCTACCAGCTCTACGACAAGTTCGCCGTGAGTCCCTGTCCCCACGTGTCCCCAGAGCGTCCCCAGGGCGGCGGGTGGCCCCCGTCACTGTGCTGTCCCCACAGGATGCTGTGGCCATCCAGATGGAGGAGGCGCGGCTGGTGAAGATCAAGGAGGTGCTGAAGGAGCTGCCGGCGCCTCACTACAGGTGAGGGGGGTGGGGACATCCCCAGGGCGGTGTCCCCAGGGCGGTGGCGCTGAGGCGTGGCACTGAGATGTGGCACTGAGGTGTGGTACTGAGGTGTGACACTGAGTGTGGCACTGAGGCGTGGCACTGAGTGTGGCACTGAGGCATGGCACTGAGGTGTGGCACTGAGGCGTGGCACTGAGGCGTGGCGCTGAGTGCGGCACTGAGGAGGGCACTGAGGGTGGCACTGAGGTGTGGCACTGAGGCGTGACACTGAGTGTGGCACTGAGGTGTGACACTGAAGTGTGGCACTGAGGCGTGGCACTGAGGTGTGACACTGAGGCGTGGCACTGAGGTGTGGCACTGAGGCGTGGCACTGAGGTGTGACACTGAGGCGTGGCCCTGAGGCGTGGCACTGAGGTGTGACACTGAGGCGTGACACTGAGGTGTGACACTGAGGCGTGGCACTGAGGTGTGGCGCTGTCGCAGGACGCTGGAGTTCCTGATGCGGCACCTGCTGCGCATGGCGGCGCACAGCGGGCGCACCAACATGCACGCCAGGAACCTGGCCATCGTCTGGGCACCCAACCTGCTGCGGTGAGGGGCACCTGGCACCTGGCAGTGCCACCTGGCACCTGTCGCTGTCACCTGTCGCTGTCCCTGTCAGTCCAGTCACTGCCAGCCCTGTAATTGTCAGCCCTGTCACACTCAGTCTTGTCACACTCAGCCCTGTCGCTGTCACCTGTTGCTGTCACCTGTCGCTGTCCCCGTCTCTGCCAGCCCCATCATTGTCACCCCTGCCAGCCCTGTCACCCTCAGCCCTGTCACACTCAGCCCTGTTGCTGTCACCTGTATCTGTCACCTGTCACTGTCACCTGTTGATGTCAGTCCAGTCACCTGTCCCCTGTCACTGCCAGCCCCGTCATTGTCACCCCTGCCAGCCCTGTCACCCTCAGTCCTGTCACCCTGAGCCTTGTCACTGTCACCTGTCACTATCACATCAGTCCTGTTACCCTCACTCCTTTGTCACCCTCAGTCTTGTCACACCCCTGTCCCTGTCACCTGTCACCGTCACCCTCAGCCCTGTCACCCTCAGCCCTGTCACCCTCAGCTCTGTCACTGCCAACCCTGTCACTGTCACCCCTGTCACCCTCAGCCCCATCACCCTCCATCCCATGTGTCCCCACTGTCCCCTCACCCTGAGGTGACCCCGCTGTCCCCAGCTCGAGGGACATCGAGGCCTCGGGGTTCAACGGCACAGCGGCGTTCATGGAGGTGCGCGTGCAGTCCATCGTGGTGGAGTTCATCCTCACACACGTGGAGCAGCTCTTCGGGGACGCGCCGCTCCCAGGCAGGGACACCGCGGGGACACCGTGGGGACACCGTGGGGACACTGCAGGGACACTGTGGGATATCAGGGGGACACTGCGGGGACATTGGGGGGACAGCGTGGGGACACCACAGAGGCATCAGGGGGACACTGCGGGGACACCTTTTTGGGGTCTCCAGGTGGGGAGTCCCCCCTGACCTTGGGTGGGGGGTCCCAAGGGGACATTGGGAGTCCCAGGGAACGTTAACGCCCCGTTTTTGGGAGTCTCCAAGGTGGAGGTGAGGTGACACCGTCACATTTTGGGTCCCTGAGGTGACACTGTCAAAACTTTTGGGGTCTCAGGTGGGGACTGTCCCCATGGCACTCCCTGATCCCAGGCTGCGGTCCCTGAGGTGACCCTGTCCCATTTGGGGTCCCTGAGGTGACCCTGTCCCATTTGGAGTCCGAGGTTGGGGTCTCTGGGTCTCTGGGGTGACCCTGTCCCATTTGGGGTCCCTGAGGTGACATTGTCCCATTTGGGGTCCCAGGTGGGGACAGTCCCTCTGTCACTCCCTGATCCCAGGTTGGGGTCTCTGAGGTGACCCTGTCCCATTTTGGGGTCCCTGAGGTGACCCTGTCCCGTTTTGGGGTCCCAGGATGGAGTACCTGAGGTGACATTGTCCCATTTGGGGTCCCAGGTGGGGACAGTCCCTCTGTCACTCCCTGATCCCAGGTTGGGGTCCCTGAGGTGACCCTGTCCCATTTGGGGTCCCAGGTTGGGGTCCCTGAGGTGACCCTGTCCCATTTTGGGGTCCCAGGTTGGGGTCCCTGAGGTGACCCTGTCCCATTTGGGGTCCCTGAGGTGACCCTGTCCCGTTTTGGGGTCCCAGGTGGGGACAGTCCCCGTCGCTCGCTGCTCCTGCCCGGGGGTGTCCCCCCCCTGCACGTCCCGGCCGCGCTGAGCCAGGGCGATGGCCCCCCCCAGATGCGGCCCTACCACACCATCATCGAGCTCAGCGAGCACAGGTACGGCCACCTGCGGCCACCTGGGCACAGGTGACACCCCCAACCCACCCTGGGGACCCTCAGGGACCCCCAAACCCAACTCACTGCGACACAGGTGGCCCCAGGTGTGTTCAGGTGCCCCCCAGGTGTCCCTCAAGGTGTGTTCAGGTGCGCTCAGATGTCCATCAGGTGTGCCCAGGTGTATCCCAAGTGTCCCCAGGTATATCCCAGGTGTCCCCCAGGTGTGCCCAGGTGTATCCCAGGTACCCTCAGGTGTATCCCAGGTGCCCCCAGATATGTTCAGGTGTCCCCCAGGTGTGCTCAGGTGTATCCTAGGTATCCTCAGGTGCCCCCAGATGTGCCCAGGTGTAACCCAAGTGTCCCCAGATGTGTCCCAGGTGTATTCCAGGCACCCCCAGGCATGCCCAGGTATATCCCAGGTGTGCCCAGGTGTGCCCAGGTGTATCCCAGGTATATCCCAGGTGCCCCCAGGTGTATCCCAGGTGCCCCCAGCTGTGCCCAGGTGTCCCCAGGTGCCCCCAGGTATATCCCAGGTGTCCCCAGGTGTATCCCAGGTGTATCCCAGGTGTCCCCACAGGAGCAAGGGCTCCCTCAAGGCCAAGAAGTGGAGATCCATCTTCAACCTGGGCCGCTCCGGGCACGAGGCCAAGCGGAAATCGGGGAAGGCGGAGGAGAAAGGTGGGAATTCAGGGAGATCCCATGGACTGGGGGGGGCAGGGGGTGTGTCCCCAAATGCCCTCAAATCCCCCAAATCCCCTTCTCCTGCCCCATTCCCAGAGAAGTGTGGGAAGGTCACTCTGCGGCCGGCCAAGAGCATGGACTCGCTCAGCTCCGGACCGTCCGGTAAGGGGGGCCCTCTGTCCCCTGGGGATTGTCCCTCTGTCCCCTCAAGACTGTCCCTCTGTCCTCATAAAATTGACCCTCTGTCCCCTGGGGATTGTCCCTCTGTCCCCTCAGGAACCGTCCCTCTGTCCTCATGGGATTGTCCCTCTGTCCCCTGGGGACTGTCCCTCCAAACCCTCAGGAATTGTCCCTCTGTCCCCTTGGGATTGTCCCTCTGTCCCCTCAGGAATTGTCCCCCTGACCCCTCGGGACTGTCTGTCTGTCTGTCCCCTGGGGATTGTCCCTCTGACCCCTCAGGATTGTCCCTCCATCCCTTGAGATTGTCCCTCTGTACTCATGGGGATTGTCCCTCTGACCCCGCTCCCCGTGATCCCCCCGGCACCCCCGGTTCCCCCGGCCCCGCTCCGGACGCGCCCGTCCGCAGGCCCGGAGGCGGCGCGGCTGCTGCCGAAGCTGTCGGTGAAGCTGCGGCCGCAGCGGCAGCACAGCTCGGACGAGACCCCCGCGGCCCCGGAGCCGCCCCCGGAGCTGGACGAGAGCCTGGAGGAGCCGCTGGAAGCGGCGGCCGAGAGCAGCACCAAGTCGGAGCCCACCACCCCCAAAGCCCCGCGGCCGGGGCCGGGGGTCGGCGGCCGCTCCCGCGCCGAGAAATGCGCGGGGCTGCACATCTCGGGCCCCTTCTCGGTCACCGTCCCCTTCCACATCACCTCCAACCTGTCCCGCCTCACCCGCGGGCTCCCGTGCCCCGCGCTGGAACGGGAACAGAGCCCCGGCAGCGCCCCCGAGCCCGCCCCGGAGCCCCGGCCCCGCTCCGGTGAGACCCCGCGGTGGGGACCTCTGAGGGACCGCGGGGACACCGGGACTGGGGGGACACCGGGGTAGAGGGGACACCGGGATTGGGGGACACCGGGATCACGGGGACACTGAGAACGGGGGACACCGGGATTGGGGGGACATCGGGATAAGGGGGATATCGTGATTGGGGGACACTGGGATTAGGGAACATCAGGATCATGGGGACACCAGGATAGAGGGGACACTGGGATTAGAGGGACACCAGGATCAGAGGGACATTGGGATAGAGGGGACGCTGGGATAGGGGAGATACTGAGATAAGGGGGACACCAGGATAGAGGGGACACCAGGATCTGTGGGGACACTGGGATCGGCGGGACACCAGGATTGGGGGACATCACAATCACGGGGACACCAGGATCGGCGGGGACACCGGGATGGGGTGGGTGCCGGTACCGAGCGCTCCCGGCTCTCCCCGCAGAAGAAGCGGAGCAGACCCGGCTCTCCCTGGAGCTCCGCGACTCCTTCGCATTCCTGGACGGCCCCGAGACGTGGCTGGAGGGCGGCGGGGACACGGAGGCGGCGGGGAGCCCCGGCACCGGGGATGAGACCTTCAGGATGGAGGATGGGACCCCCGGGATCGAGGATGAGACCCCCGGGATTGAGGATGAGACCCTTGGGATCGAGGAATGGACACTCGGGATCGAGGATGGGACCCCCGGGATCGGGGACGGGTTCCCGGCTGTGGAGGAAGGGATGGAGAGCGGGTTCATGAACGTGAGCAGCCGGCGGCATTCCCGGGATTTGGGGATGGGTGGGACTGGAGGAGGCGGGAGGGGTCAATGGGATTGGGGTGGGGTTGATGGGATCGATGGGATGGGATTGGGATGGGATGGGATTGGGATGGGATGGGATCTATGGGGTGGGATGGGATCAGTGGGATCAATGGAATTGGGGTGGGATTGATGGGATGGGATCAATGGGATGGGAAGGGATCAATGGGATCAATGGGATTGATGGGATGGGATGGGATCTATGGGGTGGGATGGGATCAATGGGATCAATGGAATTGGGGTGGGATTGATGGGATGGGATCAATGGGATGGGATGGGATCAATGAGATCAATGGGATCAATGGGATGGGATTGGGATGGGATCAATAGGATGGGATTGGGATGGGATCAATAGGATGGGATCAATGGGATCAATGGGATCAATGGGATAGGATCAATGGGATCAGATCAATGAGATCAATGAGATGGGATCAATGGATCAATGGGATCATTGGGATGGGATCAATGGGATCAATGGGTTGGGATGGGATTGATGGGATGGGATCAATGGGATCATTGGGATGGGATCAATGGGATCAATGGGTTGGGATGGGATTGATGGGATGGGATCAATGGGATCAATGGGATCAATGGGATGGGAGGGGATTGATGGGATGGGATCAATGGGATCCATGGGATGGGATCAGTGGGATGGGATGGGACGGACAGGGGGACACAGTGAACCCACCCGCGTTTCCCGGCGTGCCTGGGGGTCCCATCCATGTCCCCCCCCTCAGCCAGGTGAGTGCTGGGCGGAGCAGCCCGACAGTTACCTGTCCATCGAGGAGTGCACGGAGCAGGACATGTTCTTCCTGGCCCCCGGCGCCTCCGAGCCCGACTCCGACCCCGACGAAATCTTCCTGAGTGCCCACGACGAGCTCAGCCCCCTGGGGACCCCCGAGGGACCCCCGAGTGAGGGGACAGCCCTGGAGACCCTGGAGAACCCAGAGATCCTGGAGAGCCCAGAGATCCCGGAAATCCCGGAGATCCCAGAGATCCCAGAAATCCCAGGGATCCCAGAGATGTCAGAGACCCCAAAAATCCTGGAGGTCCCAGAGATCCCAGAGAACCAAGAGATCCCAAAAATCCCAGAGATCCCAGAGATCCCAGAGATCCCAGAGATGTCAGAGACCCCAAAAATCCCAAAACCCCCGGAGATCCCGGAGAACCGAGAGATCCTGGAGATCCCAGATATCCCAGAGATCCCAAAGACCACAAAAATCCTAAAAGTCCTGGAGAACCCGGAGATCCCAGAGATCCCAGGGATCCCAGAGACCCCAAAAATCCTGGAGATGCCAGAGATCCTGGGGAGTCCAAAAGTCCTGGAGATCTCAGAGATCCCAAAAACCCTCAAAGTCCTGGAGATCCCAGAGATCCCGGAGACCCCCGAAATCCCAGAGATTCTGGCCCAAACACCCCCAGAAAAGGATGGTCCAGGATTGGGGGACCCCCCCCAGCACCCCCATGGGGAGGGGGCTGCAGAGGGAGACCCCAGCCCCAGGAGGGGGGTGTGGGGTGAGGGAGGAGGGCCTGGGGGTCCCGCTGGGAAAGGGGGTGCGGATGGAGCTGGATCCCAGCCCCTCATCCTGGGGGAGGGGGATCCCCGGGATTTAGGGGGGTCTCCTCCAGCCCCACCCCTGGCTGAGCCCCCCCAAGAGCCCCCCAAGCCCCCAGCCCCGGGGTCTGTTCCCAGGGGGGTCCCAGACGGGGCTGGTGTCACCCCCGGGACCACCCCAAGCTCCCCCTCTCCCCCTGCCCTGGCCCCCAAAAACCTGGAGCTGACCCAGGACGAGCCCCCCAAAAACCTGGGGACCCCCAGGCCCTCGGAGCTGATCCAGGATGGGTCCCCAAAACTGATCCGGGATGAGCCCCCCAAACCCCTGGAGCTGATCTGGGATGAGCCCCCCAAACCCCTGGAGCTGATCCACGCTGATCCCCCCAAATCCCTGGAGCTCCCTGGACCCCTGGAGCCCCCAAAATCCCTGGAGCCGACTTGGGATGAGCCCCCAAAATCCCTGCAGCTGATCCAGGATGAGCCCCCCAGAATCTCAGAGCCCCCCAGACCCCTGGAGCCGATCTGGCGTGAGCCCCCCAAATCCTGGGACGCCCCCAAATCCCTGGAGCCGATCTGGGGTGAGCCCCCCAGACCCCTGAATGTGACCCAGGATGGTGCCCCCCAATCCCGGGACCCTCCTGGACCCCCAAATCTGATCTGGGACAGGTGCCCCAAATCCCTGGAGCCGATCCTGGCTGAGCCCCCCAAATCCTGGGACACTCCCAGACCCCTGGAGCCGATCCTGGCCGAGCCCCCCAAATCCTGGGACACCCCGGTACCCCCAAATCCGACCTGGGACGGGCGCCCCAAATCCCTGGGGCTGCTCCTGGCTGGGCCCCCCAAATCCCAGGACCCCCCGGGACCCCCAGATCCGATCCGGGACGGGCGCCCCAAATCCCTGGGGCTTCTCCCGGACCCCCCCCGCAGCTCCCGCCGCCCCCTCCCCATTTTGGGGGCGCGGGTGATGCTGGCCCGGGCCGTGCCCGTGGTGCCCCCCAAACCCCACTTTGCCCGTGCCCTCCCGGGACCCCCGGGAACCCCTCAAATCCCCCTGGGAACCCCAAAATTTCCTCCGGCACCCCCAGGGACCCCCCCAAATACACCTGGAACCCCCCCAGATCCCCTTGGGACCCTCCCAAATCCCCCTGGGACCCCCCCAGGTCCCCCCGGGACCCCCTGGCAGCCCTGGGGGGGGGCGAGCGCTGAGCGTGGGCAGGGCCCCCCCAGAGCAGAGTGCAAATAAATAATGATAAAGTGAGAATGAAATGATAATGAAATTATAATAATAAAAATACCAAGGTGAGAATTCCAGCGTCAGAGATGCTGGTGGGTTGTTGGTGTTTATTTATAGATTTTATTTTATTTTTTTATTTAAATTGAATTTTATAGTTTTAAATTTAATTTAAGATTTTATTTTACTTTATTTGAATTTGAATTTGAATATTTATTTTAAAATATTTTTACTAATTTATTTATTTTTAAAAATTATTATTATTTTAATTTTTTAAATTTCTTTTTTAATTTAGAAACATTGGGGACATAGGACATGAGGGCCTTTGGGGACACTGGGACAGGGAGACATAGGGACATTGGGTTAAGGGGATTTGGGGACATTTGGGAACACTGGGACAGGGAGACATGGGGACATTGTGACATGAGGTCATTTGGGGACACTGGGACAGGGGGACATGGGGACATTGGGATACAGGGACAGGAGAACACGTGGCTGTGGGCACCTGGGCACACAGACATACAGGAACATGAGGACAGAGACCCACGGGGACAGGGGGACACCGAGGTGACGCTGAGGCCACACAGGGCCGGCCACAAACCCCGGCCTTTGTTTACACCGCAGCCATCTTTGCCTCAACATGGCGGCGCCCACCGCGGCCTCACCACGGGGGCGGCCCGGGCTCTCCGAGCTCATCCCCCGAACCCTTCCGGTACCCACGGGTGGGGCGGGGATCCCTCACCCTTGGCAGTGCCCGATCCTTTCCCCACGCCGCCATCGCGGCCCTCACCGAGTGCCGCCCACTTCCAACATGGAGCCGCCCTCACCTAAGATGGCGGCGGGGCAGCGGAAGCGCCGCGCGCCTTCGCCGTCTAAGATGGCGCCGCCCGCAGCCGCCGCGCGCTAAGATGGCGCCCGGCCGTGAGGGCGGCCCTGCCCGGCGCCAAGATGGCGGCGCGGCGCTGCGGCGCGGCGCCCCGGCCCAAGATGGCGGCGCGAAGCCGGGCCGGGGCCGCGTGAGGGGGGAACTTCCGCCCGAGCCCAAGATGGCGGCGCGGCGGCGCCGTGCGCATGTGCGGGGCCCATGGCGAGACAAGGGGCCGAAGGCGCGCAGGGCCCGAGGCCGAGAGGTACCGGGGGGGCCTGGGCGGCCCCGGGGGGCGAACCCCGCCGGGAACGGCGGCACCGCGGCCCCGGCACAGCCCCGGCGGCGGGGGGGGAGCGGCCGCGCCCGCCGGGCCCGCGGGGAGGGGCGGGGGGGGGGCGGCGGGGGTGACCCCCCCTCAGGCGCGCGCGGCGGGGTGTCACTGTCACCCCCCGGTGCTGTCCCCTCCCCCCCGCTCGGTAACCACCCCCCCCGTGTGTCGGTGTCACCGCCGTGAGTGTCGCCACCCCCCCCACCCCCCCACTTTGTCACCGTTTGCGTGTGTCCCGTCCCCACCCCCCGCCGTGGCAGTGGCGCCCCCGTTGTGGACCCTCCCCCACTTTGTCACCCTTTTTGTGTCGCCTCCCCCCCTCTGTCCGCCCCCCTCCCCGTGTGTGTGTCCCCGTTATGTCGCTGTCACCCCTCTGTTTGTCACCCCCCCCTCCGTGTCTGTCCCCTCCCCCCGTGTCACCCACGCCCCCCTCGCGTCACCCCCCCCCGTGTCACCCCCCCCCTTTGTGTGTCCCCACTCTGTCACCCCCTTCCTGCCCCCCCAGCTCTGTCACTGTCACCCCCCTCCGGTTTTGTCACTCCCCCACCTTGTGTCTCTCCCTGGCTCTGTCACTGTCACCCCCTCCTTGTGTCCCCCCCCCCACCGTCACTGTCACCCCACTGAATGTCCCTCCCCGGTCCTTGTCCCTCTGGGTGTGTCACTGTCACCCCCTCATCCCTGTCCCCCATCTGTCACCCCCCTTTCAGTGACCCCCAGTTTGTCACCTCCTGGTGTCCCCCCCATTTCCCCATCCCGGGGGAGGTGACAAGGGACAGCCCCCCCTCCCCCCGGTGTGACACTGGGGTGCCCGTGGTGTCACTGCTTGGGGTGACACTGGGGACACACAGCGGGAGGTTACGGCCACCTTGGGGTGACCCCAAAGTGCCACCCTGGGCGAGCTGGTGGCTTTGGGGACACGTTGTCACCTGGGGGGGAAGGGGGCAGTGAGGGGGCACCTGGAGGTGTGGCTGTGGTCACAGGTGGTGGCCAGGTCCCCATTGGTGTCAGGTCACCGTGGCCACTGTCCCATGGTGGTGACCAGTGTCCCATGGTGGTGACCAGTGTCCCATCGTGGTGACCAGTGTCAGGTCATGGTGGCCAGTGTCCCATGGAGGCTGGTGGCTGGTCACAGTGGTCACTGTCCTGCTATGGTGGCCACTGTCCCATGGTGGTGACCAGTGTCAGGTCACAGTGGCCATTGTCCCATGATGGTGGCCAATGTCTGGTCAGGATGGTCGGTGTCCCGTCCCAGTGTCCCATCCCAGTGTCCCATCCCAGTGTCCCATCCCAGTGTCCCGTCCCAGTGTCCTGTCCCAGTGTCCCGTCCCAGTGTCCCATCCCAGTGTCCCATCCCAGTGTCCTGTCCCAGTGTCCCATCCATGTCCTGTCCTGGTCCTGTCCCAGCTCCTGTCCCCATCCCTGACCTCCTGTGACCCCCATGTCCCTGTTGCCGTCCCTTGTCCCTGTCCCTGTATCCCCATCTCTGTCCCCATCCTGTGTCCATGTCCTGTCCCTGACCCCCCTTGTCCCTGTCCCCATCCCTGTCCTATCCCCATCCCCATGCTCCTGTCCTGTCCCTGACCCCAGTGTCCCCATATCCTGGTGTCCCTGTGTCCCAGTGTCCCTTTGTCCCTGACCCCAGTGTCCCTTGTGTCCTGGTGTCCCTGACCCTGTCTCCCAACATCCCTGACCCTGATGTCCCTAGTGTCCCAATGTCCCTGTGTCCTGCTGTCCCTGACCCTGCTGTTCCCATGTCCCTGTGTCCCTGTGTCCCCATGTCCCACTGTCCCCATGTCATGCTGTCCCTGACCCTACTGTCCCTGTGTTCTGGTGTCCCTGACCCCACTGTCCCTGTGTCCCCACTGTGTCCCCACGTTCCTGCTGTCCCCACGTCCCCGCTGTCCCCACGTCCCTGTGTCCCTGCTGTCCCCATGTCCCTGCTGTCCCCATGTCCCTGTGTCCCTGCTGTCCCCATGTCCCTGCTGTCCCCATGTCCCCACGTCCCCGTGTCCCTGTCCCCGCAGGGCTCTGAAGGCCGTGAGGCTGCTCCGCTCCCGCCCCGCTGATGCCCGAGGGAGCCGAGCCATGAAGGGGTGAGTGAGACCCCCAAACCCACCTGGGACCCCAAAATCTGCTCTGGGACCCCAAAACCTGCTCTGGAACCCCAAAATCTGCTCTGGGAACCCCAGAATTCACCTGGGACCCTCAAAACCCATCTGGGACCCCAAAACCTACCTGGGACCCCAAACTCTCACCTGGGGTCCCCAAAATCTCACCTGGGACCCCAGAATCTCACCTGAGATCCCAAAACTTCCTCTAGGACACCAGCATCTCCTCTGGAACCCCAAAACTCACCTGGGACCCCCAACATCTGCTCTAGGAACCCCCCAAGATGACCTGGGACCCCAAAATGGCCCCAGGACCCCAAATCTTTGACCTGGGACCCCCCCAAACTGCCCCAGGATCTCCAAATCTCATCTGGGACCCCCTAAAACTGCACAAAGATCCCCCCCAAATCTGATCTGGAACCCCAAAATAGCCCAAAGACCCCCAAAACTGCCCCATGGGTGGGGCACACGAGGGGTGGGGGATTTGGGGGTGTCCCAGATTTGGGGTTTGGGGATTTTGGGGGGCTCAGGGACCACCCCCTCACTGTTTTGTTCCCCCCTGCCAGGCAGCAAAAAGCAGCTGAGACCGAGGAGGGGACGGTGCAGATCCAGGAAGGTGAGGGGGGACCCCGAAATTGGGGTTTGGGGGGGCGGATTTGGGGAGGTTTTGGGGTGGATTTGGGGAGGTTTTGGGGTTTTTTTGGGGGGGATTTGAGAAGGTTTTTGGGAGGTTTCGTGTCCCGCCCAATCCCGTATCCCCCCTCAGTTTGGGGTGCCCCCACCTCAATTTGGGGTGTGCCCCCCCCCCCACCAAATCCTGTGTCCCCCAATCCCCAGTTTGGGGTGCCCCCTCCCCAATTTGGGGTTCTCCCTGCCCAGTTTTGGGTTCCTTCCCCCCTCCCCAATTTGGGGTTCCCCTCCCCAGTTTGGATGCCCCTCCCCAGTTTAGGGAACCCCCTCCCCAGTTTGGGGTTCCCCCACTCCAGTTTGGGTGCTCCCCACAGTTTGGGGTGCCCCCCCAGTTTAGTGTTCCCCCTCCCCAGTTTAGGGTACCCCCTCCCCAATTTGGGGTTCCACGACTCCAGTTTGGGTGCTCCCCACAGTTTGGGGTGCCCCCTCCCCAATCCCATGTCCCCCTCCCCAGTTTAGGGTACCCCCTCCCCAATTTGGGTGCCCCCCCAGTTTAGGGTACCCCCTCCCCAGTTTCGGGTTCCCCCTCCCCAATCCCATATACCCCCAATTTGGGATTTTCCCTCCCCAATTTGGGGTTCCCCTCCCCAGTTTAGGGTGCCCACTCCACTTTGGGTTCCCCCTCCCCAGTTTGGGCTGACAGTTTGGGTTCCCCCTCCCCAGTTTGGGGTGACAGTTTGGGGTACCCCTCCCCAATTTGGGGATCCCCCCCCCCCAATCCCGTGTTCCCCCCCGTCCCCAGGCTCGGTGGCCACGGGCGAGGACCCCACGAGCGTGGCCATCGCCAGCATCCAATCGGCCGCCACCTTCCCCGACCCCGGCGTCAAGTATGTGTTCAGGACCGAGGGCGGCGGCACGCAGGTACACGCCTGGCACACCTGGGTACACCTGGCACACCTGGGGTACACCTGGGTACACCTGGGGACACCTGGGGTACACCTGGGGACACCTGGGGGCACCTGGGATACAGCTGGGGGCACCTGGATACACCTGGAGTACACCTGGGGGCAGCTGGGATACACCTGGGGGGGCTTGGATACACCTGGGTACACCTGGGGGCACCTGGGGGGGCTTGGATACACCTGGGGTACACCTGGGTATACCTGGGGGCACCTGGGGTACACCTGGAGGGGCTTGGGGGCACCTGGGATACACCTGGAGTACACCTGGGCACACCTGGGGATTCACCCAGGCACACCTAGGAGCACCTGAGTACACCTGGAATACACCTGGTGCACCTGGGGGCACCTGGGATACACCTGGAGTACACCTGGGCACACCTGGAGTACACCTGGGCACACCTGGTGGGGCTTGGATATACCTGGGATACACCTGGGGCACACCTGGGAGGCACCTAAGATACACCTGGCATACACCTGGGCACACCTGGCATACACCTGGGCACACGTGGGGGGGCTTGGATACACCTGGAGTACACCTGGGGACACCTGGGGGACACCGTGGGGTGGCTCTGAGGAGGTTTCTGTATCACACCTGTGTGAGGTGCCCCACCCGTCCCAGGTGATCCAGGTGGTGACACTGGGGATTTGGGGTCTCCGTCATACCTGAGTGTCCCACCTGTGGCAGGTGCTGTGCCAGGTGATCCAGGTGGTGACACTGGGTGGCTCTGGGGGTCTCTGTGTCTCACCTGTGTGATGTCCCACCTGTGGCAGGTGATCCAGGTGGTGACATTGGGTGGCTCTGGGGGTCTCTGTGCCTCACCTGTGTGCTGTCCCACCTGTGGCAGGTGATCCAGGTGGTGACACTGGCTGGCTCTGGGGGGGTCTCTGTGTCTCACCTGTGGCAGGTGATCCAGGTGGTGACATTGGGTGGCTTTGGGGGGTCTCTGTGTCTCACCTGTGTGATGTCCCACCTGTGCCAGGTGATCCAGGTGGTGACATTGGGTGGCTCTGGGGGTCTCTGTGTCTCACCTGTGTGCTGTCCCACCTGTGGCAGGTGATCCAGGTGGTGACACTGGGTGGCTCTGGGGGTCTCTGTGTCTCACCTGTGTGCTGTCCCACCTGTGGCAGGTGATGTACCGGGTGATCCAGGTGGCTGACGGGCAGCTGGACGCGCAGACCGAGGGCACCAGCGCCATCAGCGGCTACCCGGCCACGCAGTCCATGACACAGGTGCGTCACCTGGCCACGCCCACTGCCACACCCACTGTCCCCACCCCACCTGTGCCCCACACAGTCCATGGCCCAGGTGTGTTGTAGTGCCACGCCCACTGCCACACCCCCTGCCATGGCCTGGGCCTCACCTGTGCCCCACCCAGGTGGTGACCCGGCTGTGCCATGGGGCAGGGTGACACCTGTGTCCTGTCCCTCACCTGTCCCTCACCTGTATCCCCCCATCTCACCTGTCTCTCCTCTGTCCCACCTGTCCCACCTGTGTCCTTCACCTGTGTACCTCACCTGTGTCCTGCTGGACTCACCTATCCCACACCTGTCCCCCTGTCCCTCACCTGTCCCCCCTGTCCCATCTGTCCCACCTGTGTCCCACCTCCCTTACCTATGTCCTTCACCTGTCCCACACCTGTCCTACCTGTCCCCCCTCACCTGTTCCTCACCTGTCCCCTGTATCCCACACCCGTCCCACCTGTGTCCCTCACCTGTCCCCCCATCCCTCACCTGTCCCTCATCTGTCCCACCTGTGTCTCTCACCTGTCCCTCACCTGTCCCTTACTTGTCCCCCTGTCCTTCACCTTCCCTCACCTGTGTCCCTCACCTGTCCCTCACCTGTCCCTCACCTGTGTCCCACCTGTGTCTCTCACCTGCCCCTCACCTGTCCCCCTTGTCCTTCACTTTTCCCTTACTTGTCCCTCACCTGTCCCACCTGTGTCCCTCACCTGTGTCCCTCACCTGTGTCCCTCACCTGTGTCCCCCACCTGTGTCCCACCTGTGTCCAACCTGTGTCCCTCACCTGTCCCACCTGTGTCCCTCACCTGCCGCTCACCTGTCCCTCGCTGTCCCCAGGCGGTGATCCAGGGCGCGTTCACGAGCGAGGAGCAGGTGGACTCGGAGGCGGCTCCCAGCGAGACTCACTACACCTACTTCCCCGCGGCAGGTGTGGCCGACGGCGCCGCCGCCACCGCCGCCACCGCCGCCACCGCCGTGGTGACCACGCAGAGCTCCGAGGCGCTGCTGGGACAGCCCACGCCCACAGGTGAGCACCTGGCTGGAAAGGGCTCACCTGGGTGGGTTTGGGGCTCACCTGGGTGGGTTTGGGGCTCACCTGGGTGGGTTTGGGGCACCTGGATTGGGTTTGGGGGCATCTGGATTGGGTTTTGGGGGCACCTGGATTGGGTTTGGGACTCACCTGGGGGGGTTTGGGACGCCTGGATTGGGTTTGGCACTCACCTAGATGGGTTTGGGGTCATCTGGGTGGGTTTGGGGGCACCTGGATTGGGTTTGGGGCTCACCTGGATTGGGTTTGGGGTCATCTGGGTTGGGTTTGGGGTCATCTGGGTTGGGTTAGGACCCACCTGGGTGGGTCTGGGGGCATCTGAACTGAAATGGGGCTCACCTGGGTGGGTTTGGGGGCGTCTGGATAGGGTTTGGGGTCACCTGGGTGGGTTTGGGGTCGTCTGGGTTGGGACTCACCTGGATTGGGTTTGGGGCTCACCTGGGTGGGTTTGGGGTCATCTCGGTTGGGATTCACCTGGGTTGGGTTTGGGGGCACCTGAACTGATCTGGGACTCACCTGGGTTGGGTTTGGGGATGTCTGGGTTGGGTTTGGGGGCACCTGGTTGGGTTTGGGGACACCTGAACTGAACTGGGGCTCACCTGGGTGGGTTTGGTGACATCTGGAATGGGTTGGGACTCACCTGGATGGGTTTGGGGTCACCTGGGTTGGGTTGGGATCATGTGGATGTGTTTGAGTCTCACCTGTGGCTCTGGGCTCCAGGGCAGTTTTTTGTGATGATGTCACCACAGGAGGTGCTCCCAGGGGGGGCCCAGCGCTCCATCGCCCCCCGAGCACACCCCTACTCCCCGTGAGTACCTGGGCACACCTGGGGGCACCTGGGACACACCTGGGACACACCTGGGGCACACTGGGACACGCTCAGACACACCCATGGTCACACCTGGACACACTGGGACATACCCAAACACACCTGGATGTGCTGGGATACACCTGGGACATACATGGAGACACCTTGACACACCTGGGTGACATCCAAACACACCTGGGGCACACCTGGGACACGCTTAAAACACATCTGGACCTGTTGGAGCACACCTGGGCAGGCATGGGGACACCTGGGCACACCCAGGACACACCTGGGACATGCCCAAACACACCTGTGCCCATTCAAACACACCTGTGCCCACCTGTGCCCCTCCCCAGGAAGTCGGAGGCTCCTCGAGCCACGCGGGACGAGAAGCGCCGGGCACAGCACAACGAAGGTACCGGGGCGGGGGACCCCGATCCCAAAGGAACACCCCAATCCCAAAGGGACACCCCAGTTCCCAGTGCCCCATTCCCACCTGGAATTCCTGTTCCCATTCCCCGTTCCCCGTTCCATTCCCACTGTCCCATTGGGAACCCCCATTCCCATTCCCACTGGGAATTCCCAATCCCATTCCCCCATCCCAGTCCTACTGGGAATCCCATTCCCATTGGGAATCCCCATTCCCATTCCCCGTTCCCATTCCGCACTCCCAATCCGATTCCTGTTGGGAATCCTGTTCCCAATCCCCGTTCCCAATTCCAATCCCACTGGGAATCCCCGTTCCCATTCCCTGTTCCCATTCCCCATTATCATTGGGAATCCCCGTTCCCAATTCCCATTCCCATTTCCACCAGGAATCCCATTCCTGATCCCCATTCCCCATTCCCAATCCCATTCCCACCGGGAATCCCCATTCCCATTCCATGTTTGCATTCCCATTGGGAATCCCCATTTCCAATTCCCCCATTCCCATCCCCACCGGAAATCCCATTCCCATTCTCTGTTCCCATTCCCCGTTCCCATTGGGAATCCCTATTCCCGTTCCCATTCCCTGTTCCCAATCCCCATTCCTACTGGGAATCCCATTCCCAATCCCCACTCCCAATCCCCCTGGGAATCCCCGTTCTCAATCCCATTTGGAATCCTTGTTCCCAATCCCCGTTCCCAATCCCCATCCCACTGGGAATCCCCATTCCCATTCCCCGTTCCCAGTCCCTTTGGGAATGCCCGTTCCTGGTTCCCAATCCCATTCCCAGTTCCCCCATTCCCATTCCCCGTTCCCTGTCCCTTTGGGAATGCCCATTCCTGGTTCCCAATCCCATTCCCAGTTCCCCCATTCCCATTCCCCGTTCCCAGTCCCTTTGGGAATGCCCGTTCCTGGTTCCCAATCCCATTCCCAATTCCCCCATTCCCATTCCCCGTTCCCAGTCCCTTTGGGAATGCCCGTTCCTGGTTCCCAATCCCATTCCCAATTCCCCCATTCCCATTCCCCATTCCCAGTCCCTTTGGGAATGCCCGTTCCTGGTTCCCAATCCCAATCCAGTTCCCCCATTCCCAATCCCAATCCCACTGGGAATCCCGGTTTCAGTGGAGCGCCGGCGCCGGGACAAGATCAACAACTGGATCGTGCAGCTGTCCAAGATCATCCCTGACTGCTCCATGGAGAACACCAAATCCGGACAGGTCCATGCCTTGGGGATTATTTGGGATTTTTTGGGGTTGTTTGGGGTTGTTTGGGGCCCCAGCAGTGACCCCCAAACCCCACAGAGCAAGGGCGGGATCCTGTCCAAGGCCTGCGACTACATCCAGGAGCTGCGGCAGAGCAACCTGCGGCTGAGCGAGGAGCTGCAGGGCCTGGACCAGCTGCAGATGGACAACGAGGTGCTGCGCCAGCAGGTCAGACTGGGAGCACTGGGAGGGACTGGGAATGGGACTGGAATGGGATTGGGGTCATGGGAATGGGGCTGGGATGGGACTGGGGTCATGGGAATGGGGCTGGGATGGGATTGGGATCGTTGGGATGGGATTGGAGTCGTTGGGATGGGATTGGAGTCGTTGGGATGGGATTGAGATCAACTGAGATTGGGATCGATGGGCCTGGAGCAGCTGCAGATGGACAATGAGGTGCTGCGCCAGCAGGTCAGACTGGGAGCACTGGGAAGGACTGGGAATGGGATTGGGATGGGGTTGGGGTCATTGGGATGGGATTGGAGTTGTTGGGATGGGATTGAGATCAACTGGGATTGAGATCGATGGGCCTGGAGCAGCTGCAGATGGACAGCGAGGTGCTGCGCCAGCAGGTCAGACTGGGAGCACTGGGAGGGACTGGGAATGGGACTGGGATGGGATCGGGGTCATGGGAATGGGACTGGGATGGGATCGGGGTCATGGGAATGGGGCTGGGATGGGATTGGGGTCATTGGGATGGGATTGGGGTCATTGGGATGGGATTGAGATCAACTGGGATTGAGATCGATGGGCCTGGAGCAGCTGCAGATGGACAGCGAGGTGCTGCACCAGCAGGTCAGACTGGGAGCACTGGGAGGGACTGGGAATGGGACTGGGATGGGATCGGGGTCATGGGAATGGGACTGGGATGGGATCGGGGTCATGGGAATGAGGCTGGAATGGGATCGGGGTCATTGGGATCTATGAGCCTGGAGCAGCTGCAGATGGACAGCGAGGTGCTGCGCCAGCAGGTCAGACTGGGAGCACTGGGAGGGACTGGGAATAGGACTGGGAATGGGACTGGGATGGGATCGGGGTCATGGGAATGGGGCTGGGATGGGATTGGGGTCATGGGAATGGGGCTGGGATGGGATTGGGGTCATTGGGATGGGATTGAGATCAACTGGGATTGAGATCAATGGGCCTGGAGCAGCTGCAGATGGACAATGAGGTGCTGCACCAGCAGGTCAGACTGGGAGCACTGGGAATGGGACTGGGAATGGGACTGGGGAGCACTGGGATGGGGACTGGGGGATGTTTTGGGGTGCAGGGGGATATTTTAGGGTCACTGGGGGATGTTTTGGGGTCACTGGGGGATATTTTAGGGTCACTGGGTGATATTTTGGGGTCACTGGGTGATATTTTGGGGTCACTGGGGGATGTTTTGGGGTCCCCAAACACAGGTGGAGGAGCAGAAGAACAAGAACCTGCTGGTTTGGGTTACTGGGAGTTACTGGGCTGTACTGGGAGTGCACTGGGGGATATTTTAGGGTCCTGGATGATATTTTAGGGTCCTGGGTGTTATTTTAGGGTCCTGGCTGATATTTGGGGGTCACTGGGGGATGTTTTGGGGTGTCCAAACACAGGTGGAGGAGCAGAAGAACAAGAACCTGCTGGTTTGGGTTACTGGGAGCACTGGGAGTTACTGGGCTGCACTGGGGGATATTTTAGGGTCCTGGATGATATTTTAGGGTCCTGGGTGTTATTTTAGGGTCCTGGGTGATATTTTGGGGTCACTGGGGGATGTTTTGGGGTCCCCAAACGCAGGTGGAGGAGCTGAAGAACAAGAACCTGCTGGTTTGGGTTACTGGGAGTTACTGGGCTATACTGGGAACACTGGGAGTGCACTGGGTGATATTTTAGGGTCTTGGGTGATATTTTGGGGTGCAGAGGGATATTTTGGGGTCACTGGGGGATGTTTTGGGGTCCCCAAACGCAGGTGGAGGAGCTGAAGAACAAGAACCTCCTGCTGCGGGCGCAGCTGCGCCAGCACGGGCTGGAGATCGTCATCAAAAACGACACCCACTGACCCCAAAAACCCCAAAACTCACCCCAAAAATCCACCCAACACCCCCCGCCCCTCCCTCCCTCCCCTGCACCCCAAAAACCCCCCGGGACCCCTCCCCCACCCCCGCAGCCCCTCCCCCCCGCGCTCGGTTCTGCCCCTCCCCTCCCCCAATCATGTGACCTCCCCCCCTCCCCAAAATCCCCCCAAAATCACCCCAAAATCACCCCAAAAGTCGCCCCCGCACCCCAAAATTCGCCCCCCACGCTCTCGGCCCGGCGGGCCCCTCCCCCACCCCACCCCCTACCATTTTGGGACCCCTCCCCCCCCCCACTCCCACCCCCCCCCCTTAAAATTTGGGGCCCCTCCCCTTCCCCCCCCCCCCCCACTCAAAAATGAGATTTGGGGTCGCCCCTCCCCCCCCACCCCGCGGCCCCCGGGGGGGTTTTGGGATTTTGGGGGGGGGGGGGGAGGGGATTTTTGGGGGGGTTTGGGGTGTTGGGACCCTCACGCCCCCTCCCCCCCCCCCACCCCCCCCCTTTTTGCCCCTCCCCCCTCCCTTTCCCCTTTCCCCTCCCCCCTCCCCCCGCGGGGTTTTGGGATTTTTTTTTTTTTTTAAACTCTCGGAATTGCAAAAAAAACCAACAAAAAAAAAAACCCCAAAAAGAAAAAAAAAAAAAATAATTCCAGGCTTAAAAAGAAAAAAAACCAAAAAAAAAAAAACAAAGAAAAAAAAAAAAGAAATAAAAAACAGGGATTTGTTTTTTTTAGGGTCCTTAAGGTTCTTCCCAGAGCCCATCCCCACCCAAAAGGGACCCCAAAACCCCCAAAGGGACCCTAAAATCACCTAAAACCCACAAAGGGACCCTAAAACCCCAAAAGCGACCCCTAAAACTCCCAAAATCTCCTAAAACCATTTAAGGGACCCTGAAACTCCCAAAGGAACCCCAGAATTCCCTGAAACCCCCAAAGAGGCCCCAAAATCCTCCTGAAAGGGCCAAAGGGAGCCTAAAACCCCAAAAGGGACCCCAAAATCCCCCTGAATTCCTTCAAGGAACCCAAAATGCCCCTGAAAACCCCAAAGGGATTTCCCAAAAATCTCCTAAATCCTCTAAAACCTCAAAGGGACCCCAAAATCCCCTAAAACCCCAAAAGGGACCCCAAAACCTTCAAAGGGAGCCCAAAATCCCCAAAAGGACCCCAAAATTCCCTAAAACTCCCTAAGGGACCCCAAAATCCCCAAAGGGACCCCAAAACTGCCCTGAAACTTCCAAAGGGATCCCAAAATCCCCTAAAACCCCGTAAGGGACCTCAAAACTGCCCTGGAACCCCAAAAGGGACCCCAAAACCCCCCTGAATTCTCTCAGAGACCCCAAAACTGCCCTGAAACCCCAAAAGTGACCCTGAAATTGTCCCAAATTCTTTCAGGAACCCCCAAAATCCCCTTGAAAACCCCAAAGGGACCCCAAAACCTCCCAGGAGCTTCATCCCCCCCCCCTTTAGTGCCACCACTGTGGGGGGACTGGGCCAAACTGGGGGGCACTGGTTTGTACTGGGGGGGTCACTGGTCCCAACTGGTCCAAACTGGGAGCCCTGGGTGGCCACTGGTGGTTACTGGGGGGGGTCACTGGGGGGCACTGGTCTGAACTGGGAGCCCTGGGTGGTCACTGGGGGGCACTGGGCGGGGTCACTGGGGGTCACTGGTCCAAACTGGTCCAAACTGGGAGCTCTGGGCAGTCATTGGGTGGGGTCACTGGAGGTCACTGGTGGCCACTGGGGGGCACTGGTCCCAACTGGGAGCCCTGGGCGGGGTCACTGCTCCCAACTGGTCCCAACTGGTCCCAACTGGTCCGGACTGGGAGCCCCTCCCGGGCCCTCAGCGCCCCCCACCGGCCGAAGCCGCGCGGTCTCCACGGCAACGCCAGGCCCCGCCCCTCGCGCGCTCCCATTGGCCAGAAGTTGCGGCGCTCTCTCCCATTGGCCGCCGCTCCCCGCCCTCCCCTTTAACCAATCAAACCACGCGGGCGGCACCGCGCGGACCAATCAGCGCGCGCCGCTTTGAACCGATAGGCGGGACAACCAATAAGAGCGCGGAGGGGGCGTGGCCCGCGCGGCACCTGGCGGGGTGGGCGTGGCCTGGGTGGGGCAGGGGCGGGGTTTGGCGGGGCGGGGCGGGGCGGGCGCACCTGGAGCGGGGCGGCGGCGGCGCCATGGCGGGAGCGGAGCGGGGGC
Source organism: Agelaius tricolor (assembly GCF_023055355.1). Classification (NCBI taxonomy): domain Eukaryota; kingdom Metazoa; phylum Chordata; class Aves; order Passeriformes; family Icteridae; genus Agelaius; species Agelaius tricolor. The sequence goes on along the minus strand of NW_027269421.1, from coordinate 64,682 downwards.
AGCCCCGGGGACAGCGGGGACAGCGGGGACAGCCCCGGGGACGGCGCTGGGGACCGCCCGGGGCGGGGCTGCGGCTGCTGCTGCTGCTGGGGGGGCTCGGTGAGTGCGGGGGGGGTCGGGGGCTCCGGGAACCGGGGGGGACCGGGGGGACCGGGGGAGGGGCGGGAATTGGGGAGCGGGGGAAAGGGAACCGGGGGCAAGGGCGGGAATTGTGGAGAGGGCTCGGGAACTGGTGGGGGGGGCAGGGAACCGGAGGGACCGGGGGGCGGGAAATTGGGGAGGGGAGGGGAGGGGGGGGGTGAAAGCGGAGGAGGGGCGGGAATTGGGGAGGGGGCTCGGGAAGTGGTGGGGGAGGGGGCTTGGAGAAGCGGGAGTGGGAGGGGAACGGGAATTGGGGAAGGGGGGAAGGGGAACCGGGGGGGAGGGCGGGAAATTGGGGAGGGGGCTCCGGGAACCGGGGGGGGGCTCAGGAAACGCGGGGTCGTTAAGGGAAGGGCTCGGTGGGTACCGGAGAAGGCTCGGGAAAGGGGAGCGGGATCGTTAACGGGAGCACGTGGGGGGCAAGATCGGTACCGGGGGAGGGGTCAGGACCGGGCCGGGGTCACCGCAGGGGTCACGGGCCCGGGGAGGGTTTGGGGGCACCCGAGCCGGTCCCGGTACCGGAGAGGCCATGGGGACCCCCCCGTGCGGTGCCGGTACCGGGGGGGGCGCTCGGTGTTTGTGCCCCCGGAGGGACCCCCCCGGTTCGGGGTCACCGGGAGCGGCAGCGGCGGCCCCGGGCCCCCCCCCCCGAGCCCCGGGAATTCCGGAGCGGAGGCACCGGGAGCGGGGGTGGGGGCGGGGGTGGCCTTCCTGTCCCCTCCATTGTGTTCGACAGGCCCGGGATTAACCCGATCCCGCCTGGGCTGGACCCGGCCCCAGTCGGGATTAACCCGATCCCGGTTTATTCGGACCCAAAATGAGTCGGGATCAAGCCAATTCCGGTTTATTCAGACTCAAAAGGAGTCGGGATTAACCCGATCCCAAATTATTTGAACTGAAACAGGTCGGGACTAACCCGATCCCCGTTTATTTAGACCCAAAATGGGTCGGGATTAACCTGATCCCAAATTATTTGAACTAAACCGGGTCGGGACTAACCCGATCCTGGTTTATTTAAACCCAAAATGGATCGGGATTAACCCAGTCCCGGTTTATTTAGACCCAGACTGGGTTGGGATGAGCCCGATCCCAAATATGGTCCCGGTTCAGGCTGGGATTTACCAGGTCGGGATTTACCCAATCCCCGCAGATTTAAACTCGGTCCTGGCAGGCCCCGACTCCGGGTTGATCCCAGACTCCCACGGGATGTTCCCATCCTTTGTTTATTCCCCAAATCCACCCAAACAGCCCCAAAATCCCATCCCGATTCCGATTTTTCCCCCCTAAATCCCAATTTTTCCCACAAATCGCAACTTTCCCCCTAAAAGTCCTGATTTTCCCCTCCAAATCCCCATTTTCCCCCCGAAAATCCCGATTTCCCCCCACCCCAAAATCCCAGTTTTCACCCCCCAATCCCGATTCCCCTCCAAAATCCCAATTTTTCCCTCCCAAATCTAAAATATTCCCCCCAAAAGTCCCGATTTCCCCCCCCCAAATCCCAATTTTTTCCCCCAAACCTCCCGATTTTTCCCCCCAAAATCCCGATTTTTCCCCCAAAAATCCCGATTTTTCCCCCAGAACTCCCGATTTTTCCCCCCCAATCCCGGTTTTCCCGCCCGGGTTTCGCTTGGCAGCGGCCCCGGGGTGCAAAGGTGGCGCGGGCGGGTGGCGGCCGAGGCGTTCCCGGCGACATTCCCGGTGACAATCCCGCTTGGGATGAGTCACCGGAGCCAATCCCGGCACCGGGAATGTCCCAGCTCCGGGGGGGGACACGGAGGGGACACGAGGGAGCTCGGGGTTGTGACATTCCCAGCCGGTTTCCTGCGAAACTGGGCAGGAAATGGGCAGAAAATGGGCAGGAACTGGGGAGAAACTGGGCAGAAATGGCAGGAAATGGGCAGAAACTGGGAAAGAACGAGGGAGAAACTGGGAAAGAACTGGGCAGAGACTGAGCAGAAACTGGGCAGGGGTAGCAGAAACTGGGCAGGAACTGGACAGAGATGGCAGGAGCTGGGAAGAAACGGTAGGAAATGGGCAGAAATTGGGAAATAACTGGGTAGAAAATGGGCAGGAACTGGGCAGAGACTGAGCAGAAACTGGGTAAGAACTGGAAAGAAGCTGGGCAGGAGCTGGGTAGAAACTGGGAAAGAACTGGGGAGAAACTGGGCAGGAAATGGGCAGAGACTGGATAAGAACTGGGCAGGAACTGGGAAAGAACTGGGCAGGAGCTGGGAAAGAGCTGGGCAGAAACTGAACAGAAACTAGGTAGAAAATGGGCAGGAACTGGGTAGAAAATGGGCAGGAACTGGGCAAAAATTGCGTAGAAACTGGGTACGAACTGGGCAGGAACTGAGAAAAGACTGGGCAGAAAATGGGAAAGGACTTGGTAGAAACTGGGTGGAAACTGGGCAGAAATGGAGTAGAAACTGGGAAAGAACTGGGGAGAAACTGGGAGAGAACTGAGCAGAAACTGGGGAGAAACTGGGAAGGAACTGAGCAGAAACTGGGAAGGAACTGAGCAGAAACCGGGCAGGAGCTGGGCAGGGCAGGAGTGGCCGGACGGGATTTTCCGGCTCCCGGTGGTGGCCGTGCCCAGTGACCTCCTGGTGGCCGTGCCCGGGGCTCCCGGTGACCTCGCGGCCCCGGTGACCCTGCCCTGGCTCCTGGTGGCCCTGCTGGGGCTCCGGGTGACGTCCCCTCCCCTCCGGTGTCCCCGCAGCCGTGCTGGCCGCAGCCCAGGTGACCTCGGAGGACCAGGAAGTGCCGGAGAACAAACGTGAGTGACCCCGGGAGTGTCCCCGTGGTGTCCCCGTGGTGTCCCCGGTGTCCCCATGGTGTCCCTGCGGTGTCACCAGCCCGGGGATGCACCTGGGGCTGTCCCGAACCCAGGGGTGGGGGCTCCACCCAGGGAGGTTTGGGGGGGTCAGTTTGGGGTCAGCCTGGTTTGGGTGGTCTCAGTTTTGGGCTGATTCCAGTTTGGGTTGATCCCAGTTCAGGGTGATCCTGGGTTTGGGCTGATCCCAGTTTTGGGTGGTCCCAGTTGGGGTTGAGCTGGGTTCTGGTTGATCCTGGTCCTGGTTCTGTCTGACCCCAATCCTGGGCCCAGTCCTGGTTCTGTCTGACCCCGGTCCCAGTGCCAGTTCTGGTTCTGTCTGACCTCGTTTTTTTCTGACCCCAGTTCTCTCTGACCCTTGTTCTGTCTGGTCCCAGTCCTGGTCCCGGTTCTGTCTGACCCCATTCTGCCCAGTCCTGGTTCTGTCCTACCCTGGTTCTGGTCCCAGTTCTGGTTCTGACCCTGGTTCTGTTCTGACCCTGGTGCCGGTCCCAGTTCTGTCTGACCCTGGTTCTGCCCCCGGTCCCTGTTCTGATCCTCGTCCCGGTTCTGATTCTGATTCTGTCCGGTTCCGGTTCTGCCTGGTTCTGGTCCCAGTTCTGCCCCGGTTCTGGTCCCGTTCCTGGTTCTGACGCCGGTTCTGCTCCCATTCCCGTTCCCGGTTCCAACCCCATTCCCATTCCCGGTTCTGCCCCCGTTCCCGGTTCTGCCCCTGTTCCCGTTCCTGGTTCTGGTCCCGGTTTTGTCCTGGTTCTGCCCCCGTTCCTGGTTCTGCCCTGGTTCCCGTTCATGGTTCTGCCCCCATTCCCGGTTCTGCCCCATTCCTGTTCCCGGTTCTGCCCCCGTTCCCGTTCCCAGTTCTGCCCCCGTTCCCGGTTCTGCCCCCGTTCCCATTCCCGGTTCTGCCCCCGTTCCTGGTTCTGACCCGTTCCCGTTCCCATTCCCGGTTCTGACCCCGTTCCCGTTCCCGGTTCTGCCCCTGTTCCCGTTCCCAGTTCTGACCCGTTCCCGTTCCCATTCCCGGTTCTGACCCGTTCCCGGTTCTGACCCGTTCCCGGTTCTGACCTGTTCCCATTCCCGTTCCCAGTTCTGACCCGTTCCCATTCCCGGTTCTGCCCCCGTTCCCGGTTCTGCCCCTGTTCCCGGTTCTGCCCCCGTTCCTGGTTCTGACCCGTTCCCGGTTCTGACCCGTTCCCGTTCCCAGTTCTGACCCGTTCCCATTCCCGGTTCTGCCCCCGTTCCCGGTTCTGCCCCCGTTCCCGGTTCTGCCCCCGTTCCCGGTTCTGACCCGTTCCCGGTTCTGACCCGTTCCCGTTCCCATTCCCGGTTCTGCCCCCGTTCCCGGTTCTGCCCCCGTTCCCGGTTCTGACCCGTTCCCGTTCCCAGTTCTGACCCGTTCCCATTCCCGGTTCTGACCCGTTCCCGTTCCCCAGCCGTGGAGCTGCGCTGCGCCGCGTTCCGCTCCAGCTCGGGCAGCGCCCGCATCGAGTGGAAATTCCAGAGGGGCTCATCCCTGACACTGATCTACTACGGGGGGGAGCTCACAGGTACGGGGACAGCGGGGACACTGGGGGGCACTGGGGACACTGGGGGACAGCGGGGACATTGGGGGCACTGGAGACACTGGGGGACAGGGGGACATCAGGGACACTGGGGACAGCGGGGACATTGGGGGACACCGGGGACATTGAGGACAGTGGGGACAGCAGGGGATATTGGGGACACTGGGGGATATTGGGGGACATTGGGCATATTGGGGACACCAGGGACATTGGTGACACTAGGGACAATGGGCACACTGGGGGGCACTGGGGACATTGGGGACAGCGGGGACACTGGGGATATGGGGGCCATCAGGGACACTGGGGACATTGGGGGGCCCTGTGGGGACATCAGGGAGGCCCTGAGCCTGTGGGGACATTTGGGGGGTCCCAAAGCCCATGGGGACATTTGGGGGGTTCTCTGCAGGGACACTGGGGGGTTCCCCAAGCCTGTGGGGCCATCAGGGTGTCCCCGTGGGGCCATGGGGGTGTCCCTGGGGTGTCCCCTCGATGTCCCAGCCCGGTGTCCCCCAGAGCCGTACCGGGACCGTGTCCAGTTCTCGCCCACGTCCATCCGCTTCGCGTCGGTGACGCGGGAGGACAGCGGCAAGTACATCTGCGAGGTGGTGGGGGATGGCAGCCACATCGCCAAGTCCGAGGTCAACCTCATCGTCCAGGGTGAGGCCACCCTGTCCCCAACCCCGGCCTTGTCCCCTGTCCCCAACCCCGGCCTTGTCCCCTGTCCCCAACCCCGGTCTTGTCCCCTGTGCCCAACCCCGGCATTGTCCCCTGTCCCCAGCCCTGGCCTTGTCCCCTGTGCCCAACCCTGGCCTTGTCCCCTGTGCCCAACCCCGGCCTTGTCCCCTGTCCCCAGCCCTGGCCTTGTCCCTTGTCCCCAGCCTTGTCCTCGGCCCCATCCTTGTCCCTTATCCTTGTCTCCATCCCTGGCCTTGGCCCTGGCCCTGTCCTTGACCTTGTCCCTGGCCATGTCATTGTCACCCATCCCTGGTCCCCGGCCTTGTCCCCGTCCCTGTCCTGGTCCCTGGTCTTGTCCCTGTCACTGTCCCTGTCCCTGCGGTGACTCTGGGCAGTGCTGGTCACTGTCCCTGTCCCATGTCATGGTGGCTCCAGGCAATGCTGTCACTGTCCCTGTCCCCATGGTCACTCTGGGCAGTGTGTCACTGTCCCTGTGTCACTGTCCCTGTCCCCGCAGTGCCCCCGGGGAAGCCCCTGGCCCACGTGCCCAGCTCAGCCACCGTGGGTGCCCGGGCTGTGCTGTCCCTGTGTCACTGTCCCTGTGTCACTGTCACTGTCCTCATGTCCCCACAGTGCCCCCAGGGAAGCCCCTGGCCCACGTGCCCAGCTCAGCCACCGTGGGTGCCCGGGCTGTGCCATCACTGTCCCTGTCACTGTCCCTGTATCCCTGTCACTGTCCCCATGGTCACTCTGGGCAGTGTGTCACTGTCCCTGTGTCCCTGTCACTGTCCCTGTGTCCCTGTGTCACTGTCCCTGTCCCCATGGTCACTCTGGGCAGTGTGTCACTGTCCCTGTGTCACTGTCCCTGTCCCCATGGTCACTCTGGGCAGTGTGTCACTGTCCCTGTGTCACTGTCCCTGTGTCCCTGTGTCACTGTCCCTGTGTCCCTGTGTCACTGTCCCCATGTCCCCGCAGTGCCCCCGGGGAAGCCCCTGGCCCACGTGCCCAGCTCAGCCACCGTGGGTGCCTGGGCTGTGCTGTCCCTGTGTCACTGTCACTGTCCCCATGGTCACTCTGGGCAGTGTGTCACTGTCCCTGTGTCACTGTCCCTGTGTCCCTGTGTCACTGTCCCTGTGTCCCTGTCCCTGTGTCACTGTCCCTGTCCCCGCAGTGCCCCCGGGGAAGCCCCTGGCCCACGTGCCCAGCTCAGCCACCGTGGGTGCCCGGGCCGTTCTGCGCTGCTCCGAGGCCCAGGGCTCGCCCCCTCCCACCTTCCGCTGGTACAAGGACGGCACGGAGCTGCCCCAGGACCCCAAATCCAGCCCCGCCTTCCGCAACTCCTCCTACAGCCTGGACCCGCGCACGGGGGAGCTGGTCAGTGCTGGGGCCTTCCTGCCCCTCTCCCTCTCCCCTTTTCCTGCCCTTTTCCCTCTTTTCCTCCCCTTTTCCTGCCCCTTTCCCTGTTTTCCACTCTTTCCCCCTTTTCCTGTTTTCCTCTCATTTTCTCCCTTTTCCTGCCCTGCTTTCCCCTTCATTTCCTCCCCCGTTTTTTCCCCATTTTTTCCCCATTTTCCCCCCCATTTCCCCCCCATTTCCCCCCTATTTTCCCCCATTTTTCCCCCATTTCCCTGACCCCTGCCCCGTCGCAGGTCTTTGAGCCCGTGGGGGGCTGGGACACGGGCGATTATCACTGCGAGGCCTCCAACAACGTGGGCAGCCCCCAGAAATCCGACGTCTTCCGCATGGAGGCCAGTAAGGAGCGATCCCAATTCCAATCCTAATCCCGATCCCATTCCTGATCCCAGTCCTGATCCCCAATCCCCATTCCCCATCACGATCCCTTTCCTGATCCCTTTTCTGATCCCCATTCCCCCATCCCAATCCTGATCCCTATCCTGATCCAAATCCCCATCCCAATCCTGATCCCCAATCCCAATCCCCATCCCTATCCTGATCCCAATCTTGATCCCCATCCCCTCCCAGTCCTAGTCTCTATCCTGATCCCAATCCCGATCCCAATCCTGATCCCATCCTGATCCCAATCCTGATCCCCAATCCTGATCCCAATCTTGATCCCCATCCCTTCCCAATCCCAGTCCCTATCCTGATCCCAATCCCCATCCCAATCCCCATTCTGATCCCAGTCCCCCAGTCCAGCGGGATCTCCCTGATCCTGTTGGATCCCTCCTGATCCCATTGAATCCCCCCAATCCCATGGGGTCTCCCCGATCCCATTGGATCCCCTGGATCCCTCCTGATCCCCACAATCCCATTGGATCCCCCAATCCCGTTGGATCCCACCGATCCCCCCTGATCCTGTGGGATTCCCCCAATCCCCCCAGTCCTGTAGGATCCCTGCAGATCCCTCCCGATCCCCCTGATCCTGTTGGATCCCTTTCATCCCATGGGATCCCCCTGATCTCCCCAATCCCGTTGGATCCCCCCCAATCCCGTGGGATCCCCCCAACCCCCCCAAGCTGTGGGGTCTCCCCATTCCCGTGGGATGCCCCCGATCCCATGGGATCCCCGGGATCCCCCGCTCCCCTCCGGGTGTCCTGCAGGCGAGGTGAACGTGGGCGGCATCGTGGCCGCCGTGGTGCTGCTGCTCCTGGTCCTGGGCCTCGCCGCCTTCGGGGTCTGGTTCGCCCACAGGCGCGGCTACTTCAGCAGTGAGAGACTGGGAGGGACTGGGAATGAACTGGGAGGGACTGGGATGGGATGGGAGGGACTGGGAGGGACTGGGAATGGACTGGGAGGGACTGGGATGGGATGGGATGGACTGGGAGGTTCTGGGAATGGACTGGGAGGGAATGGGATGGACTGGGAGGGACTGGGAATGGACTGGGAGGGACTGGGATCGGATGGGAGGGACTGGGAATGAACTGGGAGGGACTGGGATGGGATGGGAGGGACTGGGAATGGACTGGGAATGAACTGGGAGGGACTGGGAGGGACTGGGAATGGACTGGGAGGGACTGGGAATGGACTAGGAGGGACTGGGAGCAACTGGGAGGGAATGGGATGAGATGGGAATGGACTGGGAATGGACTGGGAGGGACTGGGAATGGTCTAGGGTGGACTGGGAGTGAATGGGAGGGAATGGGACGGATTGAGATGAGACTGGGACCAAACTGGGATGGGACTGGGAATAGGACTGGAATGGACTGGGAGGAACTGGGAATGGTCTGGGGTGGACTAGGAATGGCCCTGTGTCCCTGGGGATGTCCCCATGTCCGTCCCCATGTCCCAGTAATGTCCCCGCTGTGTCCCCCTCCCTTCCCTGATCCCCGTTTTTTCCCTTTTTTCCAGAAAAAACAGAGTGAGTGACACCAGAGCCACCTCCTCCTCCTCCTCCTGGGTGACCCCATCCCCCCAGTGTCACCCTGGTGTCACCTCGGTGTCCCCCCGGTCCCTGGGGTTTCCCCTGGTAGGGACAGAGGGGACACGGGGGCGGGTGGCACATCCCAAAATCCCGATTTTCCCGCAGCGCCGGCGGGAAGAAGGTGATTTACAGCCAGCCCTCGCGGCGCAGCGAGGTGAGCACAGGGGACACCGCGGGGACACCACGGGGACACCGCAGGGACCTGCCACCGCCCCGGTGGGGACACCCCAGTGGCAGGGGGACACCCTGGTGTCCTCAGTGTCCCTTGGCAGGAGGGTCCAGGGGGGGTGGTGGGAGGGGATGGTGTCACCTGTGATGTCCCCGTGTCCCCATTGATGTCACCATGTCCCAATTAATGTCCCCATGTCCCCATGGGTGTCCCCATTGCTGTTCCCATGTTCCCATTGGTGTCCCTATTAATGTCCCCAACTCCCCATGGGTGTCCCCATTGATGTCCCCATGTCCCCACTGATGTCCCCATTGCTGTTTCCATGTCCCCAGTGATGTCCCCATTGATGTCCCCATGTCACCATTGATGTCACCGTGTCCCTTTAATGTCCCCAGTGTCCCTGGGGATCGTGGTGGAGGGAGGGGGCTCACGGGGCTCCCTGTCCCCATTGATGTCCCCACTGATGTCCCCATAGTGTCCCTATTAATGTCCCAGTGTCCCCATTGATGTCCCTGTCATTGTCCCCAAGAATGTCCTTGTCAGTGCCCCATCCCTGTCCCCATCCCTGTCCCCATCAATGTCCCCGTGTCCCCATCAATGTCCCCATACCTGTCCCCATGCCTGTCCCCTTCACTGTCCCCATCCATGTCCCCATTGATGTCGCCATCAATGTCCCCATGGCTGTCCCCGTGTCCCCATCAATGGCCCCATCAATGTCCCCGTGTCCCCATCCCTGTCCCCATCAATGTCCCCGTGTCCCCATGGCTGTCCCCGTGTCCCCATCAATGTCCCTGTGTCCCCATTGATGTCCCCATGTCCCCATGGCTGTCCCCGTGTCCCCATGGCTGTCCCCATGTCCCCGCAGGGCGAGTTCAAGCAAACCTCCTCATTCCTGGTGTGAAGTCGTCCCCGCCACCCCCCGGACACTTTTTCCCAATTCCCGGAATTCCGCGGGATTTGGGGAATTCCGCAAGATTTTAGGAGATCCACGGGATTTTGGGAATTCTGTGGGATTTTGCTGATTCCAGCAGGATTTTCAGAATTCTGTGGGGATTTTAGGAGATCCACGGGATTTTGGGGAATTCCCACGGGATATCCGGAATTCTGCAGGATTTGGGGAATTTCCTGCGGGATTTGAGGAATTTCCTGTGGGATCTGGGAATTCCCGCAGGATTTTTGGGAATTCCCGCAGGATTTTGGGAATTCGGTGGGATTTTAGGAGTTCCATGGGATTTCAGGAACCCTGTGGGATTTTTGGGAATTCCCGCAGGATTTTTTGGGAATTCCCGCAGGATTTTTGGGAATTCCCGCGGGATTTTCGCCGCGGTTTTTTTAGAGCCTCTCCAGTGCCTTCGCCGCCGCTGCCTCTGGAATGTGGGGGTCCCCACGTCCCCTTTGTCCCCTCTTTGTGTCTCCCCCATTGTCCCCTCTTGTTCCCCCCCATTGTCCCCTCCCATTCTCCCCTTGTCCCCCTTTTTGTCCCCTTTGTCCCCTCCCCTCGTTCCCCCTTTTTGTCCCCCCCCCTCCATTGTCCCCCCTTGTCCCCTCTCTGTCCCCGGGGGGGCTCTGGGAGGGGACAGGGCTGGTGCCACCACCTGGGGACAGCGCCAGTGTCCCACTGGTCCCAGTGGCCCCCCTGAACTGGGAGTGTGCAGGGGGGGGGTACTGGAAATAAACCTGTGTCCTTTACCTGGCCTGGTGACACCGGGAGGGACAATGGGGACAATGGGGGGGGACACTGGGGACATTGCGGGGGGACAATGGGGGGGGACACTGGGGACATTGTGGGGGGGCACTGGGGACATTGTGGGGACAATGGGGGGACCCTGGGGACATTGGAGGGGCACTGGCGGGACCCTGGGGACACTGGGGGGACGTTGGGGACGTTGGGGGGACACTGGGGGCACAATGGGGGGGGACAGTGGAGGACATTGGGGGTCTCGGGGGACATTAGTGGGGGGACACTGGGGACATTGAGGGGACCCTGAGGACATTGGGGGGACACTGGGGACATTGAGGGGACACTGGGGACATTGAGGGGGACACTGCGGGTGTCTCTGGGGACAGTGAGGGGACATTCTGGGGACATTGGGTGGGTCCCTGGTGACATTGGGGGACCCTTTAGGGGGGGCATTTGGGACACCTGGGGACATTGGGGGGATCCCTGGGGGCTGAGGTGACATTGGGGGTCACAGTGGGGACATCGGGGGGGGTCCCTGGGGGGTCGCAGTGGGGACATTGGGGGTCACAGTGAGGACATTGGGGGTCGCAGTGGGGACATTGGGGGACACTGGGGACATTGCGGGGGGGTCCCTGGGGCTGAGGGGACATCGGGGACACCGTGGGGACACTGGGGACACCCCCCACCATCGACGTCACCTTTATTGAACTCCTGCCCCTCCCCCCCCGCCCCCAAACCGAGCTCGGGCCCCCCCTTGGGGGGGGGGGGAGGGGCGGTTTTGCGGGGGGGGGGGGGGTCCCGCTCCTTCCTCATTACCGACACCTTTAATTAGTGGCACTAATTGCCCCGGCGCGGGGGGGGCCGCGTTAATTGCGGGGTCTACGTTAAGCAGCAGCGACGGGCGGGGGGGGAGGGGACACGGTGGCCGATTATCGGTGACACCCCCGGGGGGACCCCCCCGACACTGCCCGGGGCTGGGGGGGGGGGGACGGGGAGGGGCTCCAGCGCTTGGGGGGGGCAGGGGGGGGGCTCCTGCCTCAGTTTCCCCTGGCAGGGGGGGGAGCAGCGGCGTCCTGGGGGCTGGTGGCATCTCCAGGGGTTGGTGGCACCTCCAGACATGGTGGCACCTCCAGGGGTTGGTGGCACTTTGGGGCACCAGGGACTGGTGTCACCTCTGGGGACTGGTGCCATCGTAGGGCTCGTGGCACCTCCAGGGCTTGGTTGGTGGCACTTTGGGACTGGTGGCATCTCCAGGGGGTGGTGACACTCCAGGGCTGGTGGCACCTCCAGGGGTTGGTGGCACCTCCAGATGGTGACACTTCCAGGCATTGGTGGCACCTCCAGACACTTGTGGAGTCTTGGCTGGTGGCTCTTCTGGGCATTGGTGACACTTTGGGGCTGGTGGCACCTCGGGGCTGGTGGGACTTCCAGATGCTGGTGACACGTCCAGGCATTGGTGGCATTTCCAGGTGTTGGTGACACTTTGGGGCTGGTGGTACGTTCAGGACCTGGTGGCACCTCCAGGCATTGGTGGCATCTTGGGATTGGTGGCACCTCCAGATGTTGATGACAATTCCAGGCATTGGTAGGATTTTGGGGCTGGTGGCACCTCCAAACTTTGATGTCACCTTCAAGTGTTGGTGACACCTCCAGGCGTTGGTGTCACTTCAGGGCTGGTGACACCTCCAGACACATGTTGGTGACACCTCCAAGGACTGGTGACACCACCAGGGCTGGTGACATCTCAGCACCAGTGACGCTTGGGGACTGGTGGCTTCTTCAGACACTGATATCCCCTTGGGGTTGGTGACACCTCCAGGGGCTGGTGACACTTTGGGGCTGGTGACACCTCCAGGGGTTGGTGTCCCATTGAAAGTGGTGAAAACTCCAAACTTGGCAACACTTCCAGACTTGGTGACACTCTGAGGCTGGTGGCACCTCCAGGGCCGGTGGCACCTCCAGATGCTGGTGTCCCTTTGGGGCTGGTGACCCCTTGAATCCGGTGACACCTCCAGATGTTTGTGTCCCTTTGGGGCTGGTGACCCCTTGAATCCGGTGACACCTCCAGATGTTTGTGTCCCTTTGGGGCTGGTGACCCCTTGAATCCGGTGACACCCCCAGATCTTTGTGTCCCCTTGAATCCGGTGACACCCCCAGATGTTGATGTCCCTTTGGGGCTGGTGACACCCCCAGATCTTTGTGTCCCCTTGAATCCGGTGACACCCCCAGATGTTGATGTCCCTTTGGGGCTGGTGACACCCCCAGATGCTGGCACCCCCCTGCCCCTGGCGACACCTCCACCATCCGCCACCACCCCTTTGCTCCACCACCCCCACCACCACCCCCTCGCTCCGCTGCCACCCCTGGCCCCGGCGCCGATGTCACCTCCGTGTCCCCCCATCTCAGACGTTGCTGATGCGGACGCTGAGCGGGGCCCCCTCCCCGTCCCGCTCCGCCTCCCGCAGCGACTCCTCCAGCTTGACCTTCTCGGGGTCCCCGAACCGCACGGCCTCGTGGTGACAGCAGGGCGCCGCCACCTTCACCACGCGGTCGAAGAGGCTGAAGTCGGCCACGTACTTGCCGCTGGCCGACAGCGAGATGGCTGGCGTGAACTCGTAGCCCCACAGGATCTCCTCGGGCAGGTAGGACGTGCGCACCTGGCACGTGGCGCTGGTGGACTCCACGGTGCCGCTCAGGATGACCACCAGCTCGAAGTCGCCGTCCCCCGAGCGCAGGGACACGTCCCGCAGCGGGCTGGCCTCGTCCACCACGTGGTAGAAGGTCAGCGGCAGGATGAGGAAGGGGCTGTCCGAGGACGTGTCCACCTGGAAGTCCACGTTGAGCTGGTTGAGCCGGACGCTCTCGCCCTCCTTGGTCAGGTGGGTCTGCAGCAGCTTGCCGGTGACCTGGCAGCCGATCAGGAGGCTCTTCCTCATGTTGGCCACGCGGATCATCAGGCAGGTCTTGCCGTCGTGCTGCGCCACCACGGCGTTCTGGCTGAACTTGATGGTCTCGGCGCGCTTCTTGGGCCGCGCGATCTTGGCCAGGAAGGTGCCGGTGATGAAGATCTCCAGGATGGTGGTGAGCACCAGCTGGGTGATGAGCAGCACGATGGCCAGCGGGCACTCCTCGCTGATGTAGCGGAAGCCGTAGCCGATGGTGGTCTGCGACTCGAGGGAGAAGAGGAAGGCTCCGGTCAGCGTGTGCACCTGCATCACGCACGGCGTGTGGTTGGCGGGCGGCTCGAACTCCAGCAGGTCACCATGCGCCGCCGCCACCAGGTACCACACCACGCCGAAGGCGAACCAGGTGCCGGCGAAGGTGGCGGAGAAGAGCAGGAGCTTGTAGCGCCACTGGAGGTCGATGAAGGTGGTCCACAGGTCCTTGAGGTACAGGAAGCGCTTGTCCGAGATGTGCTCCATGCGCACGTTGCTGCGGCCGTCCTTGGTCAGCACGCGGCGCCGCCGCAGCCCCGGCCCCATCAGAGGGCGGCTGTCGGTCTGCGTGGTCTGGCTGTAGTACACCTTGGTGGAGGACGTCATCTGCGGGACAGGGGACAGGTGAGGGGTGAGGACAGGTGGGGGACAGGGGAGGGACAGGTAGAGGAGATCATCTGTGGGGACACGGGGACAGGTGAGGGACAGGTGGGAGACACGTGCAGGACACGTCAGGAACAGGTGGGGAACAGGTAGGGGATAGGTGGGGGACAACTGGAGGAGATGATCTATGGGGACATGTAAGGGACAGGTAGAGAATGTCATCTGCGGGGACAGGTGAGGGACAGGTGAGGAACTAATAGAGGAGATCATCTGCAGGGACAGGTGAGGGCCAGGGGAGGGACAAGTAGAGAGGGGCACCTGCAGAGGACAGAGGGACAGGTAAGGGACAGGTGGGGCGGTGATCGAAGGTGACATGGGGGACATGTGAGGGACAGGTGGAGAACATCTGTGGGGACATGGGGCCAGGTGAGGGACTGGGGAGGGACAGGTGGAGGACGACATCAGGGGGGAACCAGGGTGGTCATCCCTGTAACTGTGTGTCCCCATGTCCCTCTGTCCATCCCCCTGTCCATCCCCATGTCCCTCTGTCCATCCCCCTGTCCCTCCATCCCTCCACGTGCCTCCCCCCATTCCCAAATCCCTCCGTGTCCCCTCAGTGTCCCCCTCTGTCCCCTGGCAGCTCCGGTGGCCGTGGAAGTGTCCCAGGCATCCGGGAGGAAGAGGAAGAGGATGAATGGGAGGTGACAGGGACAAACGGCCGGGGGCAGCGCCAGGCGCCTCCCCGGTGTCCCCGTGTCCCCGTGTCCCGGTGTCCCCATCCCAAAAAAGGCCCTTTCAGCCCCCGCCAGCCTCTGGCCCCGCCACCGTTTCCGCCGCGGAAGGGGCAGTGTGCCGGGGACACCGGGGGGTGGTGGCACCCTTGGAGCCTGGTGTCCCCGTGGCAGCCAAGGCTGGGGGACACGAGTGGCACTGCCACCGTCCTGGCTGCGCCAGGGAAATGTCCTGGGAGGGACGGGGACAGCCGGGACAGAGGGGACATCGGTGTCCCCAAAGAGGGGACACGGAGCTGCTCCTTCCCAGATGGGCTGTGGGGGTCCCTGGGGCCACCATGTCCCCTCAGAGCCACTGTGTCCACAGAGCCACCAGCTGTCCCCAAGGCCACATTGTGTCCCCAAGTTCCTGGGGTGCCCAGGGCCTCCCATGTCCCTGCAGTCACTCTGCCCCCTAAAGGTGCCCCCATGTCCCCAAAGCCACCGTGTCCCCAAGGCCCCCCATATCCCCAAGGCCCCCCATGTCCCCAGAGTCCCCCCATGTCCCCAAAGCCACCGTGTCCCCACCCCCTGCTTTGGGGGTCTCTGCACACCCCTGCCCCCCCTCTTTGGGGCCCTCCCCCCCTCTTTTTATGCTCCTGCCCCCCCCCCTTTCTCCCCCCCACCCCCCATTTTTGGTCTCCCCACCCCCCTGCCCCATTTTTGGGGTCTCCGCCCCCTCGGAGGGGCCCCGCGTGCCCCCCGTGTCCCCCGGGCGTGCTCCGGTGGCCGGACACGGTTCGGGACAAGCCGCAGCTTGTTCCCGTTCCCGGTGCCCGCGGCACAACCGGTTACCCATTAACCCCCCCCGACACCCGCCCCGTGCCTCAGTTTCCCCTCGGGGGTGTTCTGGTCACTTTGGGGGTCACCGTAAAGGCCCGGCCCTACATGGGGGGGCGGGGGTGGTACAGGAGGACTGAGGGGGG
The DNA here is from genome assembly GCF_023055355.1 of Agelaius tricolor. Lineage (NCBI taxonomy): Eukaryota > Metazoa > Chordata > Aves > Passeriformes > Icteridae > Agelaius > Agelaius tricolor. The sequence goes on along the minus strand of NW_027269421.1, from coordinate 49,004 downwards.
GCCCCCAGGGACTCGTCCCCGTTCCTCGCGTCCCGCTGGCACCGGCGGCGCGGGCACCGTTCCCACGGCGCGGCGGTGCCAGGCGTGACCGGGCGCCCCGCCAGCCGCGCCCCCCCTCCCCACAAACTGGGGCGCGGGGCTGCTCCAAACTGGGGTAACTGGGATTGGGGGGGGGTGAAGGAGCGGCCCCCCAGCCCCGCGGAGGGGTCCCCGAATTGAGGAGGGGGGCGCGGGGTGGGTGCGGCGGGGGTGGAGGGGGGGGTGGCGGTGGCGGGGGGGGGGACAGGGACGGGGACAGGGACAGTGGGGCCATTGTGCGGCCGGAGCCGAGGTTTCAATGGGGCTGGCGGGGGGACAAAGGCGCTTTGACGGAGCCCTCGTTAAGATGCAGAGCCCCGCGCGACACCGCCACCGCCAGCGCGGGGGTCCCGGGGGGCCCGCGACACCGCCAGGGCCACCGAGGGGACACAGGGACCCCCATGGCTGATGGCACTGCCACCGAGGGGGGGCTGTGACACTGCCAGGGCCACCGAGGGGACACAGGGACCCCCATGGCTGATGGCACTGCCACCGAGGGGGGCACAGGGACCCTCGTCATTAATGGCACTGCCACCGAGAGGGGCACAGGGACCCCCATGGTTAATGGCACTGTCACCAAGGGGACACAGGGACCCCACTGTCACCGAGGGGGGCACAGTGATCCCAATGGCTGATGGCACTGTCACCAAGGGGGGGCCTATGACACTGCCAGAGCCACCGAGAGGGGCACAGGGACCTCCATCGTTACTGTCACTGTCACCACAGGGGTCCCCTGACACTCTCATGGCCACCACGGGGGTCCTGTGGCTCCTCTGTCACTATCACGGCCACCACTGGGGGTCCCAGGGTCCTCTGTCACTGTCAGTGCCACCATGAGGGTCCCAGGTCCCCACTCTGGCCCCGCTGTGTGACCTGGGGGACCCTTGTCCCCTCCATGTCCCCACTGGGGGCCCCGGGGGTGTCCCCCCTCCCCATGGTGACCACGGGGGTCCTGGGGGGGTCCCAGGTCCCATTCCCTGCATCAGGGGGACCCCAGAATGGAGCCTTAGGTCACAGCTGGGATAACCCACACCTGGGATAACCCACACCTGGGATAACCCACACCTGGGATAATTCACCTTTGGGATAATTCACACTAAGGATAACTTTCACCTGGGATAGTCTACATCCAGGACAATCCAAATTCCAGGATAACCCACAGCTGAGATAACCCACACCGGGGATAACCCACACCCAGGATAACCCACATCCCAGGATAAACCTCACTTAGAATAACCCACATCCCAGGATAACCCACACCCACGTTAGACCACATCTGGGATAACCCAAATTCTGGGATAACCCACAACTGGGACACTCAGAATAACCCATACCTGGGATAACCCACACCCGGGATAACCCAAATTCCAGGATAACCCACAGCTGGGATAACTCACACCTGGAATAATTCATATCTGGGATAATCCACACCCGGGATAACCCACACCTGGGGATACCCAACATCCTGGAATAATGGAATAACTCATAATTGGGATAACCCACACCTGGTTAATGTGGGTTAACCTTGGGATAACCCAAATTCCAGGATAACCCACACCTAGGATAACCCAAATTCCAGGATAACCCACAGCTGGGATAACCCACTCCCGGGATAACCAACAGCTGGGATAATTCAAATTCTGGGTAACCCACACCTGGGATAACCAACCCAGGATAACCCACACCCAGGATAATTCACACCCGGGATAACACACACCCGGGATAACACACACCTGGGACATGGGGACATAGGGATAAAGGGACAAAGGCCTTGGGGACATCAGACCTGGGAATACATGACACAGGGACATGGGGTGGGGACGTGGGGTACAGGGGACACAGAGACATGGGGACATCAGAATAGAGGGGCAGGGGGACATGGGGACATAGGACACGGAATAAGTGACATGGGGACATGGGATGGGGACACGGAGACACAGGGACATGGGATACAGAGACAGGGCCGTGGGGACAGAGGACATGGGGATATGTGACATGGGGACATGGGGATGTGGGGAACAGGGTGTTGGGGACGTGGGAGAGGGAGACAGGATCTGAGAGTGTGGGGACATGGGGACACAGGGGAATGGGGACACATCGCTGTGAGGCACAGGGACACGGGAATAAGGGGGACATGGGGATATGGGGACATGAGGACATGGGGACATTGGGATATGGGCAAATATGGGGACATGGGGACAAGGTGATGGGGGAATGGGGCCATGGGGACACTGGGATATGTGAGAATGGGTATCCCATATCCCAGGGACACAGGGACAGGGTGGTACGTGACATGGGGACATGGGGACGCTGGGATATGGGGACATGGGGACGCTGGGATATGGGGACATGGGAATATGGGGACGTGGGGAAACAGGGACACAGGGATTTGGGAATGTGGGGATACAGTGATACGTGGAACATGGGGATCCAGGGACACAGGGACAGGGTGGTACGTGCCATGGGGACATCAGGACATGGGGATCCAGAGAAACGAGGACATGGCAATGTGGGACACAAGGATTTGGGGACGTGGGCATGAGGGACTGGGCAACACAGTGATTTGGGGACCAGCAATGGGTGGACACGGGGACACGGGGACGTGGCCTCACGGTGTCACGGGTGATGGCGGCACAGGGATGTGGGGACATCGGGGCTACGGTGCCACCAGGGCGGGGGGGGACAAGGGGTCCCAGGGCTCCCCTCTGCAGCGCCGGTGCCATCCCAGCGCCACCGGCCGGTGCCCGCCGCCCTCGGCACCCCCCAGGATGGGATGGGGGACCCCCGGGGACCCCCCCGGGCCGCCCTTACCTTGCTGGGGGGGTCGCGGGTCCCGCCGTGCTCAGCCCGGCCGGCTCCCCATGGGCTTTATGGCTCGGCGGGGCCGCGGCGGCGGGACGGGCACCCCCCCCCACCCCCCCGCGGAACCGGGGAGGAGCCGCCGGGGGCGGGCCGGGGGTTAATGGGGTGGAAAAGGAGCCGGCCGGCACCGGGTCACGTTACCGGGCACGGGGGGGGGACAGGGGGACCCCGCCCGCGGGCACCGGCACCGCCATGAGGGTCCCTGGGGGGTGGGGGGGGTGCGGGCATCGCGACCGGCAATGGGGGGCCCGGTGGGGGCACCGGGGGGCACGAGGGGGGATGTCCAGGCAGGGATACCGCACCCGGGGGTCGGGCCCTGTGCCCCGGGCACTGGGGGTCCCGTTGGGGACACCGGGGGTCTCATAGGGGTCCCCTGGGCACCGGTGCCTCCAAGGGGGGTCCTGGAGGGTCCGGGCAGGGTCCCGCGGGCACCGGGGAGTGCCTGGGGCTACACCGTGGGTCCGTGGGTGGATGGTCAGTGTGTCCATGGATCAGTGTGTCCGTGTGTCCGTGGGTAGATGGTCAGTGTGTCCATGGATCAGTGTGTCCGTGTGTCCGTGGGTAGATGGTCAGTGCGTTGGTCAGTGTCCGTGTGTCTGTGTTTCCGTGTGTCCATGTGTCCGTGGCTGATCAGTGTGTCCATGTGTCCATGTGTCCATGGCTGGTCAGTGTGTCCATGTGTCCGTGTGTCCGTGGGTGGATGGTCAGTGTGTCAGTGTGTCCATGTATCTGTGTGTCCGTGTGTCTGTGGATCCATGTGTCTGTGGCTGGTCAGTGTATCCGTGTGTCCGTGTGTCCATATGTCCGTGTGTCCATGTGTCCATGTGTCAGTGTGTCCGTGTATCTGTGTGTCTATGTGTCCGTGTGTCCATGGGTGGCTGGTCAGCGTAACCACGTGTCCGTGTGTCCATGGCTGGTTAGTGTGTCCGTGTGTCCGTGCTTCCATGGCTGGTCAGTGTATCCGTGTGTCCGTGTGTCCATGGGTGGCTGGTCAGTGTGTCCGTGTGTCTGTGGCTGGCTGGTCAGTGTATCCATGTGTCCGTTTGTCCCTGTGTCCCTGTGTCCGTGTGTCCGTGGCTGCCCCACGCCAGGCCCATCCCGGCCCATCCCGGCCGCTCCGGAGTCACAAAGATCCTTTGTCCACTCGGGGGGGGGGCGGGCGAGTGACCTCGGGGCGGGGCTACCGGAGGGGCGGGGCCTGTCAGGGGACCCCCTCTGGGCTAATGAGGGGGGGTCTGGGCTAATGAGGGGGGGTCTGAGCTAATAAGGGGTTGGGCTAATGAGGGGGGGTCTGGGCTAATGAGGGGGGGGTCTGGGCTAATGAGGGGGGCTCTGGGCTAATGAGGGGGGGTCTGGGTTAATGAGGGGGGGTCTGGGCTAATGAGGGGGGGGGGAGGGAGGGGCTGAGCCGGGGAGGGGGCTGGGCTAATGACGGGCACCCCCTGGCTAATTATGGGGGGGGGGGACTAATCCGAAGGAGCGAACGGCAGCCCTGGGCTAGCGCAGGGGCGGCTGGGCTAATTAATGACGGGCTAATTAATGAGGGGCTAATAATGGCTTGGGGGGGCTGGGCAAGCGCTGGACACCCCCGAGCTGGCGATGAGGAGGGGGGGCTGGGTTAATGAGGAGCCCCCCCCGGTTAATTATTTTGGGGGGGGGGGGCGTGTGTTAATTATGGGGGGGTTGCGCTAATTATGGGGGGGGGGTTGCGCTGATGATGGGGGCGAAACGGATCGCGGGGGGGGTGGGGGGGGTTGGGCTGTCGCTGGCCACCCCCGGGCCGGTGTCCGTGCGGTGGGGGGGGGCGGGGGCTCCCGGTATTTTTATCCGAGCGCGGCCGTTGCCGGGGAACGGGGCGGGGGGGGGGGGACCCGGAGAGCGCGGAGCGAGCGGGGCTGCGGCAGCGGTGAGAGAGGGCGGGGGGGGGGCTGGGGGGGACCCCCGAACCCGGCCGGGCGCACCCGAACCTGCCCGGGCCCCCCAAACCCGATCGGGCCCCCCAAACCCGCCTATGCCATCCCCGAACCCGGCCGTGCCCGCCAAACCCGCCTATGTCATCCACAAACCCGGCTATGCCACCCCCAAACCCCGACCGTGCCCCCCAAACCCGGCTCTGCCCCCCAAACCCGGCTATGCCACCCCCAAACCCGGCTCTGCCCCCCAAACCCGGCTATGCCACCCCCAAACCCGACCGTGCCCCCCAAACCCGCCTATGCCATCCCCAAATCCGGTCGTGCCCGCCAAGCCCGGCAGTGCCCCCCCCCAAACCACGGCCGTGCCCCCCAAACCCGCCTATGCCACCCCCAGACCCACCGTGCCCCCCAAACCCGGCCAGACCCCCCCCAATCCCCGCCGTGCCCCCCAAAACCCGGCCATGCCCCCCCCAAACCCGACCGTGCCCCCCCCAAACCCGACCGTGCCCCCCCCAAACCCTGCCGTGCCCCCCAAACCCGGTTATGCCGCCCCCAACCGGGCCAGGCCCCCCCAAACCCGGCCGTGCCCCCCAAAATCCAGGAATGAATGGGGAGGGGGGGATTGGGGGTGGTGATTTAGGGACCCCCCCCCCCCCAATCGGGGCACACGCGTGTGTAAGGGGGGGTTGTGGGGTGTGGGGGTGCGCGCGTGACCCGGGGTGAGTGTGCAAGGGCGGGGGGGGAGCTCGGCGCGCGTGCAAGGCCCTGTCCCAGTTCCCCCAGTTTGAGATCTCCGTCTGCCATTTCCCCATCCCAGTCTCCCCAGTTTGGGGGTGCAATCCTCCCTTTCCCCCCCATCCCAGTCCCCCCCAGTTTGTGACCTTCATCCCCCCATTTCCCCATCCCAGTTGTCCCAGTCTGAGGGCTCCATGACCCCATTCCTCTCTCCCAGTCCCCCCAGTATGGCACCTCCATCCCTCACTCCCCCATCCCAGTTCCCCCAGTTTGGCACCTCCATCCCCCATTCCCCCATTCCAGTCCCCCCAGTTTGTGACCTTCATCCCCCCATTCCTCCCTCACAGTCCCCCCAGTTTGGGGGCTCCATTCTCCCATCCCAGTTCCCCCAGTTTGGCACCTCCATCCCCCCATTCCTTCCCAGTCGTCCCAGTTTGAGGGCTCCATCTCCCCATTCCCTCCTCCCAATCTTTGGGGGTGCATTCCCCCCCTTCCTTCCCATTCCCCCCAGTTTGAGGTCTCAATTCCCCCCAGTACCGCCAGTTTGAGGTCTCCATCCCCCCATTCCTCCCTCCCAGTTCCCCCAGTTTGAGGCCTCCATTCCCTCCGTCCCAGTCTCCCCAGTTTGGCGCTTCCATCCTCCATTTCCCCATCCCAGTCCCCCCAGTTTGAGGGCTCCATTCCCCACTCCCCCATCCCAGTGCGCCCAGTTTGGCATCTCCATCCCCCCATTCCTTCCTCCCAGTCTTTGGGGGTGCAATCCTCCCATTCCTTCCCAGTCCCCCCCAGTTTGAGGTCTCCATCCCCCCTTTCCCCCCATCCCAGTCCCCCCAGTTTGAGGTCCCCAGTGCCCCCCAGTCCTCACCCCCTGTCCCCCCCCAGCCGCCGCCGATGGCTCAGGACAACGCCGCCTTCTGCGGGGTCCCCGAGGGGGTCCCCACGGGGGTCCCGGCCGAGGCCAAGCCCCCTCCCCAACCCCCCCAGGCCCCCAAACGCCGCCCGTGGGGGGCCGGGGGGGGGCGCGGGGGCCCGGAAGCGCCAGCGCTACGTGGAGAAGGACGGCAAGTGCAACGTGCAGCACGGCAACGTGCGCGAGACCTACCGCTACCTGACCGACATCTTCACCACCCTGGTGGACCTCAAGTGGCGCTTCAGCCTCCTCATCTTCATCCTGGCCTACGCCCTCACCTGGCTCTTCTTCGGCCTCATCTGGTGGGTCATCGCCTACAGCCGCGGCGACCTGGAGCACCTGGGCGACCACACCTGGACGCCGTGCGTCAACAACCTCAACGGCTTCGTGTCGGCCTTCCTGTTCTCCATCGAGACCGAGACCACCATCGGCTACGGCCACCGCGTCATCACGGACACGTGCCCCGAGGGCATCGTGCTGCTGCTGCTGCAGGCCATCCTGGGCTCCATGGTCAACGCCTTCATGGTGGGCTGCATGTTCGTCAAGATCTCGCAGCCCAACAAGCGCGCCGAGACGCTGGTGTTCTCCTCGCACGCCGTGGTGTCGCTGCGCGACGACCGCCTGTGCCTGATGTTCCGCGTGGGCGACCTGCGCGACTCGCACATCGTGGAGGCCTCCATCCGCGCCAAGCTCATCCAGTCCAAGCAGACCCAGGAGGGCGAGTTCATCCCGCTCGACCAGACCGACCTGAGCGTGGGATTCGAGACCGGCGATGATCGGCTCTTCCTGGTGTCGCCGCTCATCATCAGCCATGAGATCGACGAGCGCAGCCCCTTCTGGGACGTGTCGCGGGGGCAGCTGGAGAGGGACGACTTCGAGATCGTCGTCATCCTCGAGGGCATGGTGGAGGCCACAGGTAAACGGGGCGGGGACACCTCGGTGGCGTGGGGAAGCCTCGGTGGTGCAGGGACACCTTGGCGGCACGTGGATGCCTCAATGGCACGGGGACGCCTTGGTGGCATGAGGATGCTTTGGTGGCACGGGGAAACCTCGGTGGCACGGGGATGCTTTGGTGGCACAGGGATTTGGTGTCTTTGTGTGGATACGTCCATGGAGATGTCACCTCTGTGGGACACATCGTCTTTGTGGGGATGTATTTTCTTCATGGGACACATCATGTCCATGGGAAACACATCTGTGGAGACATGTCCATGAGGACACATCATCTCTGTGGGACAGATCCATGGGGACATCTCCATGAGGACATCTCATCTCCATGGGGACATCTCCATGAGGACACATCATCTCTGTGGGACAGATCCATGGGGACATGTCCATGAGGACACGTCATCTTCATGGGGACATCTCATCTCTGTGGGGACATCACCTCCATGGGGACCCATCACCTCCATGGGGACCCATCACCTCCATGGGGACACATCACCTCCATGGGGACACCTCATCTCCATGGGGACACATCAGTGGGGCCGTGTCATCTCCACGTGGATAGATGCCTTCAGGTATTGGGGCGCCCCAAACTCTGGGGGTTCCACAGACCCCTCATACCAGATTTGGGGTTTCCTGTGTCCTGGATTCTTCGGGTATTGGGGTCCCCATGCCCTAATTCAAGTATTGGGATCCTCATGCCTTGAGTGATTCAGATATTGGGGTGCCCCAAATTCTGGGGGTTTCACAGACCCCACCTACCAGATTTGGGGTTTCTTCTGTCCTGGATTCTTCAGGTATTGGGGTCCCCATGCCCTGAGTGACTCAGATATCGGGGTTCCCCTCACCCCGTGCCCCCCAGGGATGACGTGCCAGGCTTGCAGCTCCTACCTGGCGGATGAGGTGCTCTGGGGTCAGGAACCTTCAGGAATTGGGGTCCCCATGCCCTGAGTCATTCAGGAATTGGAGTCCCCCATGTCCTGGGGGCTTCAGGTATTGGGGTCCCCCATGCCCTGAGTGACTCAGATATCGGGGTTCTCCCCACCCTGTGCCCCCCAGGGATGACGTGCCAGGCTCACAGCTCCTACCTGGCGGACGAGGTGCTCTGGGGTCAGGAACCTTCAGGTTTTGGGGTCCCACAAGGTGCTGTGGGGTCAGGAACCTTCAGGAATTGGGGTCCCCATGCCCTGAGTAATTCAGGAATTGGGGTGCCCCAAACTCTGGGGGTTTCACAGACCCCTCCTACCAGAACTGGGGTTTCTTCTGTCCTGGATTCTTCAGGAATTGGAGTCCTCCATGCCCTGGGGGCTTCAGGAATTGGGGTCCCCCATGCCCTGAGTGACCCAGATATCGGGGTTCCCCTCACCCCGTGCCCCCCAGGGATGACGTGCCAGGCTCGCAGCTCCTACCTGGCGGACGAGGTGCTCTGGGGTCAGGAACCTTCAGGAATTGGGGTGCCCCAAACTCTGGAGGTTTCACAGACCCCTCCTATCAGAATTGGGGTTTCTCATGTCCTGGATTCTTCAGGAACTGGAGTCCCCCATGCCCTGAGTGATTCAGGAATTGGGGTCCCCCATGCCCTGACTGACTGAGATATCGGGGTGCCCCCCACCCCGTGCCCCCCAGGGATGACGTGCCAGGCTCGCAGCTCCTACCTGGCGGACGAGGTGCTCTGGGGTCACCGTTTCACGCCGCTGCTCAGCCTGGAGGAGGGTTTCTACGAGGTGGACTACGGGGGCTTCCACCACACGGTGCCCGTGCCCACCCCGGCCTGCAGCGCCCGCCAGCTGGCAGCCGCCGCCGCCCGCCGCGATGCCCACCTGTACTGGTCCATCCCCAGCCGCCTGGACGAGGCTGCGGCCGCGGGGGGCGAGGGGGACCCCGAAATGTCCCCCCGCGAGAGCAACGGGACCTTGGCCAGCCCCGAGTTGCGGTGATGCCACCAAAATCCAGGTGTAAATAGGGAGAATCACCCTCCCCTGTTGTGGTGGTGGTGGTGGGTTTGGGGTGTCGCTGAGTTTTTTGGGCGTCCCTGGGTTTGTGGGGGCAAAGGGGAGCCCAAAATCTCTCAGGAGATCGATGGGACCTTGGCCAACCCCAAGCTGAGGCGATGCCACCAAAATCTGGGTGTAAATAGTGAAAAATCCTCCCCATGATGGTGGTGGTGGTGGTGGGTTTGAGGTGTCCCTGGGTTTGGGGAGACGAAGGGGACCCCGAAATTTCTCAGGAGAGCAACGGGACCTTGGCCAGCCCCGAGCTGAGGTGATGCCACCAAAATCTGGGTGTAAATAGGGAAAATCCCCCCGGTTATGGTGCAGGTGGTGGGTTTGGGGTGAGAACGGTGGATTTGGGGGTGTCCCTGAGTTTTTTGGGTGTCCCTGGGTTTGTTGGGGAGCAAGAAGGACCCCAAAATCCCCCATGAGAGCAATGGGGCCTTGGCCAGCCCTGAGTTGAGGTGATGCCACCAAAATCCAGGTGTAAATAGCAAAAATCCCCCCAAGTATGATGGTGGTGGTGGGTTTGGGGTGTCCATGGGTTTGTGGGGGCAAGGGGGACCCCAGAATCTCTCAGGAGATCAATGGGACCTTGGCCAGCCCCAAGTCGAGGTGACACCACCAAAATCTGGGTGTAAATAGTGAAAATCCTCCCCGTTATGATGGTGGTGGTGGTTTTGGGGTGTCTCTGGGTTTATGGGGGCAAAGGGGGCCCCAAAATCCCTCAGGAGACCAACGGGTCCTCGACCAGCCCCGACTTGCAGTGATGGTCCCAAAACACGAATTTATTTATTAAATATCCCCCCAGTTCTGATGGTGGTGGTGATTTTGGGGTGTGATTGATTGATTTGGGGTGTCCCTGGGTTTATGGGGTGATGGGGACCCCGAAATCCCCTGGAGAGGGCAACGGGACCTTGGGCAGCCCCTGCAGGCACCAAACCTTGGGTGCATCAAATAAAAACCCCCATTCCGATGGTGGAGCTGTTTTTGGGGTGCAGACGGTGGATTTGGGGTGTCCCTGGCTTTTTGGGGTATCCCTGGGTTTGGGGCCTCGGGGGAGGGGAAATCCAGAGGCTCCAGTGAGGAATCTGGGGTGAAATCGGGGTGCCCCGACCCCAAATCCTGCAGGGGTGGCAGGAAGGGGTCAGTGCCACCCCTCCAGGGACATGGGGACCCCCAGGGTGGGGTTTGGGGTCTCCCAAGGACATGGGGACCCCCAGGGGTGGGGTTTGGGGTCTCCCAAGGACATGGGGACCCCCAGGGTGGGTTTGGGGTCTCCCAAGGACATGGGGACCTCCAGAGTGGGGTTTGGGGTCTCCCAAGGACATGGGGACCCCCAGGGTGGGCAGGGGGTCCCCCCTCATTGCCCCCTCCCCAATGTCCCCACGGGATCCCCCCCCAGATTAGGGGTGGGGGGCGGTGCTGGGGGATGCGGAACCGAGAGGGGGCGAAAGGAACCGAAAGAAGCCTAGTGAGGCCGAGCGGAGCCGAGCCGGGGCTGAGAGGAGCCGAAAGGAGCCGAAATCACACGAATGAGGCCGAGAGGAGCCGAAAGGAGCCGAACGGATCCGAAAGGAGCCGAATGGGGCTGAGCGGAGCCGAACGGATCCGAAAGGACCCGAATGGGGCTGAGCGGAGCCGAACGGATCCGAAAGGAGCCGAATGGGGCTGAGCGGAGCCGAACGGATCCGAAAGGACCCGAATGGGGCTGAGCGGAGCCGAACGGATCCGAAAGGAGCCGAATGGGGCTGAGCGGAGCCGAACGGATCCGAAAGGACCCGAATGGGGCTGAGCGGAGCCGAACGGATCCGAAAGGAGCCGAATGGGGCTGAGCGGAGCCGAACGGATCCGAAAGGACCCGAATGGGGCTGAGCGGAGCCGAACGGATCCGAAAGGAGCCGAATGGGGCTGAGCGGAGCCGAACGGATCCGAAAGGAGCCGAATGGGGCTGAGCGGAGCCGAACGGATCCGAAAGGACCCGAATGAGGCCGAGAGGAGCCGAACGGATCCGAAAGGAGCCGAATGGGGCTGAGCGGAGCCGAACGGATCCGAAAGGACCCGAATGGGGCTGAGCGGAGCCGAACGGATCCGAAAGGAGCCGAATGGGGCTGAGCGGAGCCGAACGGATCCGAAAGGACCCGAATGGGGCTGAGCGGAGCCGAACGGATCCGAAAGGAGCCGAATGGGGCTGAGCGGAGCCGAACGGATCCGAAAGGAGCCGAATGGGGCTGAGCGGAGCCGAACGGATCCGAAAGGACCCGAATGAGGCCGAGAGGAGCCGAACGGATCCGAAAGGACCCGAATGGGGCCGAGCGGAGCCGAACGGGGGCTGAGGGCCACCAAAGCCCCGCCCATTCCTGACCCCGCCCCCTCCCCTGTCGCGCGTGGGGGGCAGAGGCTGCGACCCCCCCCAAAACCCCCAAAACCAGCGACACCGGGGGCACAGGGACCCCCCCGAGACCCCCCGCGTGTCCTGGGTGTGACCTGTCCGTGTGTCCTCTGTGTGTGTCCTGCGTGTGACACGCGTGTCCTGTCCGTGTGTCCTGCGTGTGTCACGCGTGTCCTGTCCGTGTGTTCTGAGGGTGTCACGCGTGTTGTCCCCCCCCCGTGTCCCCCCGCCTGTCGCATTCCTGCCGCCCACGGGCAGCAGCTGCGCGGGGCGGGGGGCGGCGGAGACGGGCAGGGGATGGGGGGGCACTGGGAAGGACTGGGATGGAGCTGGAATGGACTGGGAGGGAGTTGGGGGGACTGGGAGGGAACTGGGAGGGAATTGGGGAGGACTGGGAGGGGGTTGAGGGGACTGGGGAAGGGGGGGGAATGAAGGGACTGGGGTGAGTGGGAGGACTGGGGAGAACTGGGACAAACTGGGACGAACTGGGATGGACTGGGTGGAGTGGGAGGCGCTGGGGTGACTTGGGGGGGGGGCTGGAGGACTTGAGGGTCTGAGGAATGGGGGGAACTGGGGGGGACTGGGAGGATTGGGATGGACTGGGGAGGACTGGGGAGGAGTGAGCAGGACGGACTGGGGGGAACTGGGAGGGACTGGGGGGATTTAGGGGGGCCTGGAGGACAGGGGGCTCTGAGGAGTGGGGGGAACAGGGAAGACTGGGGGTCTGGGAGAACTGGGATGGGCTGAGAGGACTGGGTGGGACTGGGATGGACTGGGGGCTACTGGGAGGGCTGGGATAGACTGGGGGGTACTGGGAGTGCTGGGGGGGATTGGGAGGAATGGGACGGACTGGGGGGGACTGGGTGGTACTGGGGGGACTGTGGGGACTTTGGGGGGGGCCTGGAGGACTGAGGGGTCTGAGCTCTGGGGGCGACTGGGGATCTGGGAGAACTGGGATGGACTGGGGGGACTGGGATGGACTGGGAGGGGCTGGGACGGACTGGGAGGGGCTGGGACGGACTGGGGGCAGGGCTGTGTTCCGGGAGGGGGCGGGGGGGGGGGCGTGGGGCGGTCCCGGGTCCCCCGTGGGGACGGTCCCGGCACGGGGCCCCGGTCCCGCGTCAGCGCTGTTTGTTCAGCTTGGGGGGCAGCGGGGGGGGACAGCGGGGGGGGACACGGGGGGGACAGCGGGGACTGGGGAGGGGGGGCAGGGGGGGACAACCGAGGGACGGACAGGGGACAAAGGGACTGGGATAGACTGGGAGGCACTGGGAGCACCGGGGGGATTGGAACAGACCGGCACTGGGAGAGACTGGGAGGGACTGGGGGAACTGGGATGGATTGAGGGGACTGGGGGGACTGGGAGAGACTGGGGGGACTGGGATGGACTGGGACAGGCAGGCACTGGGAGGACTGGGGGGACTGGGATGGATTGAGGGGACTGGGATGGACTGGGAGGACTGGGACAGACTGGGTAAACTGGGATGGATTGAGGGGACTGGGAGGACTGGGATGGACGGGGAGGCACTGGGAGGACTGGGACGGACTGGGGACACTGGGATGGATTGAGGGGACTGGGATGGACTGGGAGGACTGGGACGGACTGGGGAGACTGGGATGGATTGAGGGGACTGGGGGGACTGGAACAAACAGGCACTGGGAGGAGTGGGATGGACTGGGAGCACTGGGAAGAAGCAGCACAGGGGGAACTGGGGGGCGTTGGGAGGACTGGGAGGTGCTGGGGACAATGACTGGGCAGTACTGGGACAAACTGGGGGGTACTGGGGGTGCAGGAATGCACTGGGGTTACTGGTGTGCACTGGGGTTACTGGTGTGCACCGAGGGTGTGGGGCTGCACGGGGAGCGCCGGGCTCTGTACTGGGAAGATACTGGGAAGATACTGGGGGGATACTGGGAGGATACTGGGAGGATACTGGGCGGTGCTGGAGGGTGCGGCCGGCGCAGGGAGCGGAGCCGCGGGCTGGGGGAGCCGATAACTGGTGCGGACTGGTGACACTGGTGTTACTGGTGCCCCTCACTGGTGTCACTGGTGTCCCTCACTGGTGTCACCGGTGTCACTGGTGTCCCTCACTGGTGTCACCGGTGTCACCGGTGTCAGTTACTGGTGTCACCGGTGTCACTCACTGGTGTCACTGGTGTCACTCACTGCTGTTACTGGTGTCACTGGTGTCACTGGTGTTGAAGGTGTCACTCACTGGTGTCACCGGTGTTACTGGTGTCACTTATTGGTGTCACTGGTGTCCCTCACTGGTGTCACTGGTGTAACAAGTGTCACATACTGGTGTCACTGGTGTCCCTCACTGGTGTCACTGGTGTCATTCATTGGTGTCACTGGTGTTACTGGTGTCCCTCACCGGTGTCACTGGTGTCACTGGTGTCACTGGTGTCGCTGGTGTCACCGGTGTCACTGGTGTCCCTCACTGGTGTCACTGGTGCCCCCCCCTCCCCCCGTTCTTGAGCTGCCCTTGGCGGTTGCCATGGAGATAAAGCCGGGAAGGGGAGGGGGGGGGGCACTGGGAGGGGACCTTGGCACCGAACTGGGGACACTGGGGGGGGATGGGGACGGGTGGGGGGGGCGGGAACAGCCGGAGTTTGGGAACAGCCGGAATTTGGGAACAGCCGGAATTTGGGAACAGCCCAAACAGACGGAATTTGGGAACAAATGGACACAGGACAAACGGACACTGTGGACAACTGGACACAGGACAAACGGAATTTGGGGGACAACCAGACACTGGGAACAGCCGGAATCTGGGGACAAGGGGACACCTGGAAGAGTCTCCACGGGTACAACCAGACCCAGGAACAACCGGAGCCTGGGAACAATCAGACACCGGGAACAAAGCGGGGTGGGCACAGCCTGATCCTGGCAACAGTCAGACCCTGGCAAGAGCCAAATTTTGGGAATATTTGGATCCCTGGCAACAGTCAGACCCTGGGAACAGCTGGATTTCAGGAACAGCTGGATTTCGGGAACAGCTGGATTTAGCCACAGTCGGTCCCTGGGCACAGCTGGATCCCGGGAACAGTCAGATTTTGGGAACATTCGGATTCCTGGGAACAGTCAGACCCTAGGAACAGTCAGATTTTGGGAACAGTCAGACCCCGGGAACAGCTGGATCCCAGGGACAGTCAGACCCTGGGCACAGCCGGATTTTGGGAACATTTGGATTCAGGGGAACAGCCAGACCCTGGGAACAGCTGGATCCCAGGGAACAATCAGACCCGGGGGAACAGTCAGATGACCCTGGGAACAGCCAGAGCCTGGGAACAGCCAAATTTTGGGATCAGCCAGATTTTGGGAACAGCCAGAGCCTGGGAACAGCCGTGTCCCCTGGTACAACCGCTCCTGTGGCACCATGGATCCCCTGGGAACAGCTGGAGCCCGGGCACAGCTGGATCCTGGGAACAGCCGGACCCTGGGAACAGTCGGATCCTGGGAACAGCCCCCTCGTTTCCCCCCCCTTGCTGTCCCCCCATCTCTCCCCATTCCGGGCTAATTTTAGCCCCCGGCCGCATTCCCGGGCACCTCCCGGTGCCAGGCGGGGTCGGACCGGGAGCTCCGGGCACCCCCCAGGCTGGGGAACCCCCAAAAACAAACAAAACCCCCCAAAAACAAACAAAACCCCCCAAAAAACAAACGACACCCTCAAAAAATAAACAACACCCCCAAAAAATAAACAACGTGTCCAAAAACAAACGACACCCCCCGAAAAATAAACAACGCGTCCAAAAAATAAACAACACCCCCAAAAAATAAACAACACCCCCAAAAATAAACAGCACCTCAAAAAATAAACAACACCCCCAAAAAATAAACAACACCCCACAAAAAATAAACAAAACCCCCAAAAACAAACAACACCCCCAAAAAACAAATGACACCCCCCAAAAAATAAACAAAACCCCACTAAAAATAAACAATACCCCCCAAAAAAAACAACACCCCACAAAAAATAAACAACACGCCCAAAAAAATAAACAACACCCCCAGAAAACAAACAACACCCAAAAAACAAACGACACCCCCCAAACAACCAAAAAACACCCCCAAAAAACAAACAACAGCCCCCAAAAAACAGACAACACCCCCCAAAAAACAAACGACACCCCCCAAAAAAACCAAAAACCACCAAAACCACCCCCCTGCCCCCGGGGGGGGGGGCACCGAGGCTCCGGCAGCCTCAGGGCAGCGCCCCCCCCCCCCTCCCAAAAACGAGCGGCTCCCCCTCAATGCGAGCCGGGGAGGGGGGGTCCGGATGTGGGGGGGGTCCCGCTGGATTTGGGGGGGGTCAGGAAGGGTCACCCGCCCCCCCCCCCGCGCGCACCTGCGTTCCCAGGGCCCCCCCGCGGGCCGGGGCTGGGGAGGGGGCGGGTTTGGGGCGGGGGGGGGCCGGGCCGGGCGGGGCTCGCTGGGTTTTTTCCTCGGCCGCTGTCGCTGCGCCCCCCCCCAAAATTGTCCCGGGCTGGCAACGGCGACGGCGGCGCCATGGGCAGAGGGGTGAGTAGGGGGCGGCCAGGGGCACCCCGAACCCACGCGGGGCACGGGGACACGCGGGGCACCCCCCAAGAAACACCCCCAGGCAGAAACAGCCCCGAAAAACAACCAACCCCCAACCGGGCACCCCCCACGCGCGGAGAGACCCCCCAGCTCGGGCACCCCCAAACACACCCGAGGGACCCCAAACACACCCAGGGCACCCCAAACACACCCGAGGGACCCCAAACACACCCAGGGCACCCCAAACACACCCGAGAGACCCCAAACCCACCCGAGAGACCCCAAACCCACCCGGGACACCCCAAACACACCCGGGGCAACCCCAAACACACCCAGGGCACCCCAAACCCACCCGAGAGACCCCAAACCCACCCGGGACACCCCAAACACACCGGGGCACCCCAAACACACCCAGGGCACCCCAAACCCACCCGAGAGACCCCAAACCCACCCGGGACACCCCAAACACACCCGAGGGACCCCAAACCCACTCGGGGAACCCCAAACCGACTTGAGAGACCCCAAACCCACCCGGGACACCCCAAACACACCCGAGAGACCTCAAACCCACTCGGGGAACCCCAAAAACCACTTTAGAGAGACCAAACCCTCCCGAGAGACCCCAAACCCCACTCGGAGCACCCCAAACCGACTTGAGAGACCCCAAACCCACCCGGGATAGCCCAAACCCACCCGAGAGACCCCCAAACCCACCCGGGACACCCCAAACCCACCCGAGACACCCCAAACCCACCCGAGAGACCCCAAACCCACTCGGAGCACCCCAAACCCACCCGGGACACCCCCAAACCCACCCGAGAGACCCCAAACCCACCCGAGACACCCCAAACCCACGCGGGACCCCCCCTTTCCCAGGGTCGGCGCCCACCCGTGACCACCCCCGGGCACCCCCCCCCCACCCCACCCCAAATCACAGCCCCGACCCTCCCCACGCGGGGCAGCCCCCCCGGGACCCCCCCCAGCTCTGCAGGGCACCCCCCGTGTTCCACCCACGCGGGACCCCCACCCCAAATTCCCGCCCCCCCACCCCGGGATCACAGAAGCCCCGTGGGGCGCAGCCCCCCCCCCCATGATCAGGGGTCACTTTTTATGGGTGGGGGGGTCCCCAATCCCCTCCCCTTCCCCCCCCCCCCCCCCCGCTCTGTGAATCGCCGGCCCCGTGGGCGGGACCCCCCCCCAATTCCCGCCCGTGGCTCGGTGCCCGCGCGCTGCCCCGAGCTCCGCTCCCGGTGCCCCGGCAACGCCCGCGGGGGGGGCCCCGAGCGCCGCTGGCCCCGCGCCCGCCCCCCCGGAACCACCCCCCAAACCCAAACCCCCCCCCCCCCCCATATTGCGGGCACGCACCCAAAATTTTGGGGGGGATCCCTCTGGGTGGGGCCCGGACCCCCCCCAAACCCAAACCCAACCCAGACCGCGGGCACGCACCCAAAATTTGGGGGGATCCCTCTGTGTTGGGGGTTGTCCCCCCCCGACCCCCCCCTCCCAAACCCAACCCCCCCACCCCCCCCTCCCCCCAATTTTGGGGGGACCCCTCTGTGTTTGTTGGGGTTGCCCCCCACCCCAAACCCAACCCAACCCCCCCGCGGGGTCCCCTTGGCGCTGTCCCCAATTCGGGGGGGGGGGGGGGGGGGACACACGCACGCGACACCCGACACCCCCCCCCGCCCCCACCCCCAACACACCCAAAAGCGGGGGGGGGGTCCCTCAGGTGGGTCCCCCCCCCTCAATGTGGAGCCACAATTGGGGTCCCCCCGTGTTGGGGGTGGGGAAGGGAACCCCCCGCCTCCCCCCCCGGCGTTATTTGGGGGGGTGGGGGTGCCCCCCCCGTGCCCCCCCCCCCCGGTAATTTGAGCCCCCCCCGCTCCCGGTGTTGGTTTTGGCTCCCGGAGATTTCCATGACATCGGCCCCGCCCCCCCCCCGGGCCAGCGGGGACCCCTGGGGACGGGGGGGGGACAGGGAGGGGACAGGGAGGGGACAGGGCCACCCCCACCCAACAAGGACAGGGAGGGGCCCCGTGGTGCCCTGGGGGGGCTCCTGCTCTGCCCGGCTTGGGGGAACCCCCCCGTGGGTGTGGGGACACCCCAGTGGGGACAGTGACACCCCCCATGGGGACAGGGACACCCCCCGTGGGGACAGGGACACCCCCACGGTGACAGTGACACCCCCATGGGGACAGTGACACCGCAGTGGGGACAGGGACACCCCCATGGGGACAGTGACACCGCAGTGGGGACAGTGACACCCTCATGGTGACAGTGACACCGCAGTGGGGACAGTGACACCCCAGTGGGGACAGTGACACCCCCATGGTGGCAGTGACACCCCCATGGTGACAGCGACACCGCAGTGGGGACAGTGACACCCCCATGGTGGCAGTGACACCCCCATGGTGACAGTGACATCGCAGTGGGGACAGGGACACCCCCATGGTGACAGCGACACCCCCATGGTGACAGCGACACCGCAGTGGGGACAGTGACACCCTCATGGTGGCAGTGACACCGCAGTGGGGACAGGGACACCCCCCTGGCTGTGGTGACACCCCCATGGTGGCAGTGACACCGCAGCGGGGACAGTGACACGCCCACAGTGACAGTGACACCCCCATGGTGGCAGTGACACCGCAGTGGGGACAGTGACACCCCCATGGTGACAGTGACACCCCCATGGTGACAGTGACACCGCAGTGGGGACAGGGACACCCCCCTGGCTGTGGTGACACCCCTATGGTGACAGTGACACCGCAGCGGGGACAGTGACACGCCCACAGTGACAGTGCACCCCCCTGGCTGTGACACCCTTGTGGGGACAGTGACACCCTCTGACTGCGGTGACACCCCCGTGTCCAAGGGGACTCCTAATGGCCTCAGTGACCACCCATGGCCATGGTGACCCCACAGAGCCACAGTGACCCCCTGGTGACCACAGTGACCCCCCCCATGGCCACAGTGACACCTCAATGACCACAGTGTCACCAAAGTGACCCCGCCATGGCCACAATGCCACTCTAGTGACCACAGTGACCCCCTGGTGACCACAGTGTCACTCTGGTGACCACAGTGACCCCGCCATGACCACAGTGACACCTCAATGGCCACAGTGACCCTTCAATGGCCACAGTGCCACTCTAGTGACCACAATGACCACAGTGACCCCTCAGTGACCTCAATGCCACCCTGGTGACCACAGCGACCCTTCAATGGCCGCAGTGTCACCTGTCACCAGTGACTCCTCAATGACCACAGTGCCCCTCTGGTGACCACAATGACCCTCATGACCACAGTGACCCCCTGGTGACCACAGTGACCCCCTGGTGACCACAATGACCCTCATGACCACAGTGACCCCGCCATGACCACAGTGACCCCCTGGTGACCACAGTGCCAGTCTGGTGACCACAATGTCCCTGTCAATAGCCACAATGCCACTGTGGTGACTGCAGTGACCCCCTGGTGACCACAATGACCGCCATGACCACAGTGACCCCTCAATGGCCTCAATGCCCCCCTATTGACCACAACCCCCCCCCTCCCCATGACCCCCCCAGTGTCCCCGCTGACCCCCCCCGCCGCGCCCCCCCCCGCCGTGCCCCCCCCGCCCACGCCCGTGCCCGGTGCCCCGGTGCCCGCTGCCCCCCCGACGATGCCGGTGGCCACGGTGACGCCGGTGCTGGCCGTGACCTCCACGCCCACGGTAATGGCCCTGGGCTGGCGGGGGGGGGGGGTGGCACCGGGCGGGGTCCCCTGGCCGCGGGAGGGGTCCCCCGTGCCCACCGGGGGGGTCCCCCGCAGGCCGGCCGCGAGTACTCGCCCGCGGCCACCACGTCCGAGAACGGCGGCGGGAAGAGGAAGCAGAAGGAGAAGGAGCTGGATGAGCTGAAGAAGGAGGTGAACCTGGTGAGTGGGGACAGACAGGGGACACAGGCAGGGAACACAGGGGACACAGGGACACAGGGGACAGGGTCACAGACAGGGGACAGCCAGGGGACAGACAGGGGACACAGGGACAGGGAGAAAGACAGGGAACAGACAGGGGACAGACAAGGGACACAGGGGATACAGGGGACAGGGACATGGGGACATGGGGGACAGACAGGGGACACAGGGACATGGGGACACGGGGGACAGCCAGGGGACACAGGGGACACAGGGGACAGGGTCACAGACAGGGGACAGGGTCACAGACAGGGGACAGACAGGGGACAGCCAGGGGACACAGGGACAGGGACATGGGGGACAGGGCACAGTGAGGGGACAGGGACATGGGGACACAGGGCAGACAGGAGACAGTGACAGGGACAGGGGCATAGGGGCAGCAAGGGGACATCAAGGGGACTGGGAACAGCGAGGGGACATGGGGACACAGGGGACAGCGACAGGGACATGGGGACAGCCAGGGGACAGCTAGGGGACATGGGGGACACAGGGGCAATGACAGGTACAGGGGGACATGGGGGGGCACAGGGGACATGGAGGGCATAGGTGACACTGGGACCATGGGGACACAGGGGACATTGGGGCACATGGGGGACACAGAGCTGGTGGCCATGTCATTGCATTCATGGGGACATGGGTGATGGGGGTGACTTGGGTGACATGGGTGACACGGAGGGACACGGGTGACATGGATGACACCGTGACATGGTTGACATGGACTCCAGGGCCAGCTGGCTGTGTCATCCCATCCAGAGGGACGTGGGTGACATGGGGACACGGGGACACGCCACCCTGCTGGGGTGACGGGGGGTCACGGGGACAGCTGTCCCATGCCACCCAGCTGAGGTGACAGTGGCATGGGTGACGTGGGCGGTGTGGGAGCCTGGGGACAGCTGGCCATGCCACCCCAGCCAGAGGGACACGGGTGACAGGGGTGGCTGGGGGCACGGTGACAGGGGTGGCGTTTGTCCCTCAGGATGACCACAAACTGTCCCTGGATGAGCTGGGCAGGAAGTACCAGGTGGACCTGTCCCGGGTGAGATGTCCCCATGTCCCTGTGTGCCTGTGTCCCCCTGTCCCCCTGTCCTCGTGTCCCTCTACCCTCACATCCCTCAATCCCAATGTCCCCAAGTCCCCACGTCCCTGTGTCCCCCGTGTCCCTGTGTCCCTCCTGTCACCATGTCCCCGTGTCCCTGTGTCCCCATGTCCCCGTGTCCCTCTGTCCCTGTGTCCCTGTGTCCCTCTCTCCTGTGTCCCCTTGTCCCCCTTGTGTCCCCGTGTCCCTGGTGTCCCCCTGGTGTCACCGTGTCCCCCCCAGTGTCCCCATGTCCCCATGTCCCTGCTGTCCCTCTTCTATCCCTATGTCCCCCTGCTGTCCCCATGTCCCTGCTGTCCCCCTGCTATCCCCAGTGTCACCGTGTCCCCTTGGTGTCCCCGGTGTCACCATGGTGTCCCCCTGGTGTCCCCCCCGTGTCCCGCAGGGCCTGACCAACGCCCGCGCTGCCGAGATCCTGGTCCAGGACGGCCCCAACGCCCTGACGCCCCCTCCCACCACCCCCGAGTGGGTCAAGTTCTGCCGGCAGCTCTTCGGGGGCTTCTCCATCCTGCTCTGGATCGGCGCCATCCTCTGCTTCCTGGCCTACGGCATCCAGGCCGCCATGGAGGACGAGCCCGCCAACGACAACGTGAGGGACAGGGGACACGGGGGGCAGGGGGGCTATGGGGGGCTATGGGGGGCACCAGGGGCATTGGGGCATCAGGGGGAATGGGGGGGCACCAGGGGCATTGGGGCATCAGGGGACATGGGGGACATGGGGGGCATCAGGGGACATGGGGGGCACCAAGGGCATTGGGGCATCAGGGGGTATGGGGGGCATGGGGACATGGGGGGCACCAGGGGGAATGGGAGGTATGGGGGGTATGAGGACATGGGGAGTGTGGGGGGCACGGGAGATATGGGGGGCATGGGGAGCACAGGGGACATGGGGGACATGGGGGGCATGGGGGCCATGGGTACATGGGGGGCACGGGGGGCACAAAGGGCACCAGGGGGTGTAGGGGGACATGGGGGAAATTGGGGCCATGGGGGCTATGGGGGCTAAAGGGGACATGGGGGGCACACAGGGCATGAGGGGTATGGGGGGCATCAGGGGGTATAGGGGGCATGGGGGGCACGGGGACACAGGGACACCCACAGTGACACCAGGGACACGGGGACACCAGGGGGACATGGGGACAGCAGGGACACAGGGAGGTGGGGGACACCAGGGGCATGGGGGGCCATGGGGGGCATGGGGGGTGTGGGGGGCATGGGGACATGCGGGGTACATGGGGCGTGGGGGGGTTTTGGGGGGCACGGGGGGGTTCTGGGATCATGTGGGCAGCGACATCAAGGTGCCATGGGGACAGCTGCCAAGGGGACAGCGGCACTGGGGGTGGCACAAACCCGTGGCCCCTTGTCCCCTCCCCAGCCCTCGGGGTGCCCAGCTGTGGGTATGGGGGGGATGTCCAACCACCGAGGGTGTCCCCTCCCTGTCCCCCCACCCTGGGGGTCCCCGGGGGGGTTCCTCGGTGCCCCCCAGGTGCTGAGGTGCCCCCCCCATGGTGCCAGCTGTACCTGGGGGTGGTCCTGGCCGCCGTCGTCATCGTCACCGGCTGCTTCTCCTACTACCAAGAGGCCAAGAGCTCCAAGATCATGGACTCCTTCAAGAACATGGTGCCCCAGGTGGGCAGGGGGGCACGGCCGGGGGGGGCCCGGGGGGGTGGGCACCCCCTGAGGTGCCCGGTGCCCCCCAGCAAGCGCTGGTGATCCGCGAGGGAGAGAAGATCCAGATCAACGCCGAGAACGTCGTGGTGGGAGACCTGGTGGAGGTGAAGGGCGGCGACAGAGTGCCCGCGGACATGAGGATCATCTCCTCCCACGGCTGCAAGGTGGGCACGGGGACACTGGAGACACTGAGGGGACACTGGGGGCATTGGGGACATTGGGGACATTGGGGACATTGGGGACACTGGGGACACTGAGGGGACATTGGGGACATTGGGGACATTGGGGACAGAGTGCCCGCGGACATGAGGATCATCTCCTCCCACGGCTGCAAGGTGGGCACGGGGGGGGGGACATCCAAACCCACCCAACCCCACCCAATCCCCCCAAAACCCCAAACCCCTCCAATGCTCCCATAACCCCAAACACCCCAATTTCCCCTGAATCCCCCCATAACCTCAATCCCCCCATAACCCAAATCCTCCCAGTCCCCCCAATCCCCCTGATAACCCCAATCCCCCCAATGCCCCCCATAACCCCAAATGCCCCCAGTCCCCCCATAACCCCAATCTCCTGCCCCCAGGTGGATAACTCCTCCCTGACGGGCGAGTCGGAGCCCCAGACACGCTCCCCGGAGTTCACGCACGAGAACCCGCTGGAGACGCGCAACATCTGCTTCTTCTCCACCAACTGCGTCGAAGGTGGGGCGTCCCTGGTGTCCCCAGTGCCACCTGTGCCCATCCCAGTGCCACCAGTGCCACCAGTGCCACCAGTTCCCCATCCCAGTGCCCCATCCCAGTGCCCCCAGTGCCCTCATTGCCCCCAGTTCGCCCAGTACCCCCAGTTCCCCCCACCATGTGCCCATGCCATCCCTCCAGGCCCTTTGTCACCTGGGTGCCACCACAGGGACCGCGTGTGGCATCGTCATCTCCCCAGTGCCCCCATTGCCCCCATTGCCCCCATTGCCTCCAGTGCCCCCAGTGCTCCCAGTTCCCCATCCCAATGCCCCCATCCCAGTGCCACCAGTGCCCCCAGTGCCACCCCTGGGGTCTTTGTCACCTCAGTGCTACCACAGGGACTGTGCACAGCATCGTCATCTCCATGGGTAACCGCAGTGCCCCCAGTGCCCCCAGTTCCCCCAGTGCCCCCAGTTCCCCATCCCGATGTCCCCAGTGCCCCAGTTCCCCCAGTGCCTGCAGTGCCATCCCTCCGGGCCCTTCGTCACCCCGGTGCCACCACAGGGACCGCGCGTGGCATTGTCATCTCCACGGGTGACCGGACGGTCATGGGCCGCATCGCCTCTCTGGCCTCGGGGCTGGAGGTGGGCCGGACGCCCATCGCCATGGAGATCGAGCACTTCATCCGCCTCATCACCGGCGTCGCCGTCTTCCTCGGCCTCTCCTTCTTCATCCTCTCGCTCATCCTGGGCTACACCTGGCTGGAGGCCGTCATCTTCCTCATCGGCATCATCGTGGCCAACGTGCCCGAGGGGCTGCTGGCCACCGTCACGGTGAGCAAACTGGGAGGGACTGGGAACAAACTGGGAGGGACTGGGATGGGTTGGGATGGAGATATTGGGGTGTAAAAGGGTACTGGGATGGACTGGGAGCATCGACCATCATCTTCCTCATCGACATCATCGTGGCCAACGTGCCCAAGGGGCTGCTGGTCACTGTCACGGTGAGCTGGAGTGAACTGGGAGGGACTGGGATGGAGATATTGGGGATTGAGATTGAACTGGGATGGACTGGGAGCATCGACCATCATCTTCCTCATGGGCATCATTGTGGCCAATGTGCCCAAGGGGCTGCTGGCCACCGTCACGGTGAGCAAACTGGGAGGGACTGGGATGAACTGGGATGAACTGGGATTGACTGGGATGGACTAGGATTGACTGGGATGGATTGGGATTGACTGGGATGGACTGGGAGGGGCTCGAGGCCGTTGTCTTCCTCATCGGCATCATCGTGGCCAAGATGCCCGAGGGGCTGCTGGCCACCGTCACTATGGGACAGGGCACTGGGAAGGAACTGGGAGCACTGGGAGCACTGGGAGGGCACTGGGAAGGAACTGGGAGCACTGGGAGCACTGGGAGGGCAATAGAGGCATTACTGGATGGCTCCACCATCATCTTCCTCATGGGCATCATCATGGCTAGCGTGCCCAAGGGCCACCCTCGTGATGGGAGAGGGCACTGGGATAATTTTGGGGTGCTGGGAGGGGTCCACAAACCCCATATCAGGGGTGCCACCCCCATGAGAGCCCAGGGTGCCCCCCAGTTGTGCCTGACCCCGATGACAATGGGGGTTTGGGTATTGAGGGTACACTGAGGGTACACTGTGGGGGTTCTGGTGCCAGTTTTGGGGTCAGGGGGCTCTGTTCACCCCATTTGGGGGATCCCACCCCAATGACACCCCGGGGTGCCCCCCAGGTGTGCCTGACCCTCACTGCCAAGCGCATGGCCAGGAAGAACTGCCTGGTGAAGAACCTGGAGGCCGTGGAGACGCTGGGCTCCACCTCCACCATCTGCTCGGACAAGACGGGGACGCTGACCCAGAACCGCATGACCGTGGCCCACATGTGGTTCGACAACCAGATCCACGAGGCCGACACCACCGAGGACCAGTCGGGTGAGCGGGGGCACCCCGAAAACCCCAGTGCCCCCAGCACCCAGATCCCCTGGGACCCCAAAGCCCTGGGGCCTTGGTACCCAAACCCCCAAAACCCTGATCCTCCAAAACCCTGATCCTCCAAAACCCTGATCCCCCAAAACCCGATCCTCCAAAACCCCGATCCTCCAAAACCCTGATCCCCCAAAACCCTGATCCCCTGGGACCCCGATGCCCTGGGACCTCAGTACCCAATCCCCTGGCACCCCAATCCCCTGGAACCCAAATTCTCCAAAACCCCAATCCCCCTGAACACCAATCCCCCAAAACCCTGATCCCCTGGCACCAGGGTGGTCAGTGGATGACACCAATGGGTGGCACTGGTGACACCGGCCATGCCCTGACAGTGCCCCATGTCCCCAGGTGCCACCTTCAACAAGCGCTCTCCCACCTGGGTGGCCCTGGTCACACTGGGGTGGCAAATGGGTGACACTGGGATGATCAATGGGTGGCACTGGTGACACCGGCCATGCCCTGATGGTCCCCACTGTCCCCAGGTGCCACCTTCGACAAGCGCTCTCCCACCTGGGCGGCCCTGGCGCGCATCGCGGGGCTCTGTAACCGCGCCGTGTTCAAGCCGGGCCAGGAGAACGTCTCCATCTCCAAGGTGGGGGGGTCCCCGCGGCCCCGGGGGAGGGGACAGAGGGGACAGGGCCCCGGGGGCGGCGGTGGGTGACAGCGGTGTCCCCACAGCGGGACACAGCCGGGGACGCGTCCGAGTCGGCGCTGCTCAAGTGCATCCAGCTGTCCTGTGGCTCCGTCAAGAGGATGCGGGACAGGAACCCCAAAGTGACCGAGATCCCCTTCAACTCCACCAACAAGTACCAGGTGTGGGCAGGGGGGCAACTGGGGGAACTGGGGGGAATGGGGGGAATGGGGGGCATAGGGAGAACTGGGGGAACTGGGGGGCATGGGGGGAATGGGGGAACGGGAGGCACGGGAGGCACGGGGGGCATAGGGGGCATGGGGGGAATGGGGGGAATGGGGGAAATGGGGGGCATAGGGGGCATGGGGGGAACGGGGGCACGGGGGGCATAGGGGGCATGGGGGGAATGGGGGGCATAGGGGAACTGGGGGAACTGGGGGGAATGGGGGGAATGGAGGGAATGGGGGCAATGGGGGCAATTGGGGAAATGGGATGGGGAACTGGGATGGGGAACTGGGATGGGGAACTGGGATGGGGAACTGGGTGCAATGGGGGCAATGGGAGAATCGGGGGCACGGGGGGAATGGGGGAACTGGGGGCAATGGGGGAACTGGGAGGGGGAACTGGGATGGGGAACTGGGGACACTGGGGGCACTGGGATTGGGAACTGAGGGCACTGGGGGGCATGTGGGGCACAGGGGGAGTTGGGGGCACTGGGGGCACTGGGCAAACTGGGGCATCGGGGGGCACTGGGAGAACTGGGATGGAGAACTGGGATGGGGAACTGGGATGGGGCACAGGGGGCACAGGGAGAACTGGGGGCACTGGGGGCACTGGGCGGTATGTGGGTGACCCTGGAGGGACTCTGGTGACACTGGGATGGCTCTGGGTGACCCTGGGCTGCCCGTGTCTGACCATGGCCCATGACCCCGCCGTCCCCTGTCCGTCCCCGTGTCCAGCTGTCCATCCACGAGCGCGAGGAGGACCCCCAGGGTTACCTGCTGGTGATGAAGGGAGCCCCCGAGCGCATCCTGGACCGCTGCTCCCGCATCCTCCTGCAGGGCCAGGAGCAGCCCCTGGACCAGGAGATGCGCGAGGCCTTCCAGAACGCCTACCTGGAGCTGGGGGGGCTCGGGGAGAGGGTCCTGGGTATGCCCAGGGGGCTGGGGGGGTCCTGGGGGAAATTCTGGGGGGATTTGGGGGTCCCTGGGTTGCTGGAAGGGGATCCAGAGGGGATCTGGGAGAGAAGATCCTGGATGAGGAGGAGTCGTTCAGAACTGGGGGGGCTCAGGGAGATGGTCCTGGGTAGGTCTGGGCGTCCTGGGGAGGGTCCTGGGGGGCTGGAGAGGGGATCCAGAGGGGATCTGGGGGAGAAGATCCTGGATAAGAACATGGAGGAACTTTCCAGAATGCCTACCTGGAGCTGGGAGGGGCTTGGAGAGGGTCCTGGGGGGTCCCGGGTACATCTGGGGGGACCTGGTGGTCCCCAGGGTTCTGTCACCTGTACAGAAGCTCCTGTGGGTGTTTTAGGGGTCTCAGTGTCCCCTCAGTGTCCCCAGGGTTCTGTCACCTGTACCTGTCCCCAGACACAATCCTAGAGGTGTTTTTGGGGTCTCACTGTCCCCACCATGTCCCCAGGGTTCTGTCACCTGTACCTGTCCCCAGACATGATCCTGAGGGTCCCTGTGGGGTCTCTCGTGGCTTCCTGGGGCTGTTTTTGGGGTCTCACTGTCCCCTCGGTGTCCCCAGGGCTCTGTCACCTGTACAGAAGCTCCTGGGGATATTTTTGGGATCTTTGGGGTCTCACTGTCCCCCACAATGTCCCCAGGGTTCTGTCACCTGTACCTGCCCCCGGACAAGTTCCTGGGGGTATTTTTGGGAACTTTGGGGTCTCAGTGTCCCCATGGTGTCCCCAGGGTTCTGTCACCTGTACCTGCCCCCAGCCACGATCCTGGGGGTATTTTTGGGGTCTTTGGGGTCTCAGTGTCCCCCACCATGTCCCCAGGGTTCTGTCACCTGTACCTGCCCCCAGCCATGATCCTGGGGGTATTTTTGGGGTCTTTGGGGTCTCAGTGTCCCCCACCATGTCCCCAGGGTTCTGTCACCTGTACCTGCCCCCGGACAAGTTCCCCCGCGGGTTCCGTTTCGACGCGGACGAGGTGAATTTCCCCACCAGTGACCTTTGCTTCGTGGGGCTCATGTCCATGATCGACCCCCCCCCGCGCCGCCGTGCCCGACGCCGTGGGCAAGTGCCGGAGCGCCGGCATCAAGGTGGGACCCCAAAACACACCTGAGCCCCCCCGGGACCCCAAAACCCCTGCCCAGGACCCCAAAACACACCCTGAGCCCCCCCGGAACCCAAAACCCCTGCCCAGGACCCCAAAACACACCCTGAGCCCCCCCGGAACCCAAAACCCCTGCCCGGGACCCCAAAACCCCAGCCCGGGACCTCAGAACCCTCCTGAGCCCACCTGGAACCCAAAACCCCTCTGAGCCTGCCCAGGACCCTAAAACCCCAGTCAGGACCCCAAAACCCCAGCCCAGGACCTCAGAACCCCCCTGAATCCCCTGGGACCCCAAAACCCACCCCGACCCTACTCAGGACCCCAAAACCCTGCCCGGGACCCCAAAACCCCAGCCGGGACCCCAAAACCCCCCTGAGCTCACCTGGGATCCCTATTTCCCCTTGTCCCCCCCATTCTGGGCTGTGCCCCAGGTGCCCTCAGGTGTCCCCAGGTGTCCCCAAGGTGCCCCCAGGTATCCCCCAGGTGTCCTGCAGATTTCCCTTGTTGTCCCCCAGGTGTCCCCAGGGTGTCCCCAGGTGTCCCCCAGGTGTCCCCCAGGTGCCCTCAGGTGCCCCCAGGTGCCCCCAGGTATCCCCCAGGTGTCCCTCAGGTGTCCCCCAGGTGCCCTCAGGTGCCCCCAGGTGCCCCCAGGTATCCCCCAGGTATCCCCCAGGTGTCCCTCAGGTGTCCCCCAGGTGTCCCCAGGTGTCCCCAGGTATCCCCCAGGTGTCCCCAGGGTGTCCCTCAGGTGTCCCCAGGTGTCCCTCAGGTGTCCCCCAGGTGTCCCCAGGTGTCCCCCAGGTGTCCCCAGGTGCTGACGGTGTCCCCCAGGTGATCATGGTGACCGGGGACCACCCCATCACGGCCAAGGCCATCGCCAAGGGCGTGGGGATCATCTCCGAGGGCAACGAGACCGTGGAGGACATCGCGGCACGGCTGAACATCCCCGTCAGCCAGGTGAACCCCAGGTGAGTCAGACAGGTGAGATAGAGATGGGTGAGACACAGCTGAACATCCCTGTCAGCCAGGTGAACCCCAGGTGAGCCCCAAGTGAGACAGGTGAGCTCCAGGTGAACCCCAGGTGAGACCCAGGTGAACCCCAGGTGAGCTCCAGGTGAACCCCAGGTGAGCTCCAGGTGAGACCCGGGTGAAGCCCAGGTGAGACAGGAGAGCCCCAGGTGAGGCCAGGTGAGCCAGAGGAACTCCAGGTGAACCCCAGGTGAGCTCCAGGTGAGCCAGAGGAACCCCAGGTGAGCTCCAGGTGAGCTCCAGGTGAGACAGGGCAACCCCAAGTGAGCCCCAGGACAACCCCAGGTGAGCCAGGTAGGGGAAATTGAGGGGATTTGGGGGGGTCTTTCAAGGAATTTTGGGGTGCTGGAGCAGATTTTGGGGTGCTGACCCCTAGGGAGGCCAAGGTGCGTTTGATGCACAGGTCACACCTGAAGGACACGACCTGGGAGCAGCTGGGGAGGGGATTTTGGGGTGATCCCAGGAATTTTGGGGTCCTGAGGGGTTTTCCCCAGGAATTTTGGGGTGCTGGAGCAGATTTTGGGGTGCTGATTTTGGGGTTTTGACCCCTCCCCACGGAGGCCAAGGCGTGTGTGGTGCACGGCTCGGACTTGAAGAACATGAGCTCGGAGCAGCTGGGGAGGGGATTTTGGGGTGATCCTGGGGGTGATCCCAGGAATTCTGGGGTCCTGGGGGGTTTTCCCCAGGAATTTTGGGGTGCTGATTTTGGGGTTTCGACCACCCCCAGGGAGGCCAAGGCGTGCGTGGTGCACGGCTCGGACCTGAAGGACATGAGCTCGGAGCAGCTGGACGAGATCCTGCGCAACCACACCGAGATCGTGTTCGCCCGCACGTCCCCCCAGCAGAAGCTGATCATCGTCGAGGGCTGCCAGCGGCAGGTGACAGCGCCCTGTCCCCGTGCCACTGTCCCCGTGCCGCCCGTGCCACTGTCCCTGTGCCGCCCGTGCCACTGCTGTCACCCTGTCCCCGTGTCACCACGTCCCAATGTCCCCGGTGACGCCAATGGCCCCAGTGCCCCCAGCATCCGCGGTGTTCCCCATGTTCCCAACGGCCCCGGTGTCCTCAAGTGTCCCCAGTGTCCCCAATACCCCCAATGTCCCCAGTGTCCCAAAGCCACCAATGTCCCCAATGTCCTCAATCTTCCCCACATTCCCAATGTCCCCAATATTGAAAACATCCCCAATACCCCCAGTGTCCCCAATGCCCCCAGTGTCCCCAATGCCCCCAATGTCCTCAAGTGTCCCCAATGTCCCCAAAGCCACCAATGTCCCCACTATCTGCAGTGTTCCCCATATTCCCAATGTCCCCAATGTCCCCAGGGTCCTCAAGTGTCCCCAATGTCCCCAATACCTCCAATGTCCCCAGTGTCCCCAAAGCCACCAATGTCCTCAATCTTCCCCACATTCCGAATGTCCCCAATATTCAAAACATCCCCAATGCCCCCAGTGTCCCCAGTGTCCCCAAAACTCCCAGTGACCCCAGTATCTCGTGTTCCCCATGTCCCCAATGTCCCCAACGTCCCCAATGTCCCAAATGACCCCTGTGCCCCCAATGTCCCCAATACTCCCAATGTCCCCCATGTCCCCCAACGCTCTCAATGTCCCCAGTGTCCCCAATGCCCCCAAAGTCCCCTATGCCCCCAATGTCCCAATTATCCCAAATGTTCCCCGTATCCTCAATGGCCCCAACATCTCCAGTGTCCCCAATGACCCCAATGTCCCCAAAGTCCCCAATGTCACCAATGACCCCAACATCCCCAATGTCCCCAGTGTCCCCAAAGCCCCCATGACCCCAATACCCTCAATGTCCCCAGAGCCCTCAACATAACCAATATCCCCAATACCCCCAATATTCCCAATGGCCCCAAATGCCCCCAGTGTCCCCAACGTCCCCGGTGTCCCCAGGGCGCCATCGTGGCGGTGACGGGCGACGGGGTGAACGACTCTCCGGCGCTGAAGAAGGCGGACATCGGCATCGCCATGGGCATCGCGGGCTCGGACGTGTCCAAGCAGGCGGCCGACATGATCCTGCTGGACGACAACTTCGCCTCCATCGTCACCGGCGTCGAGGAAGGTCGGGGACAGACACGGGGCTTTGGGGACATCGGGGACATGGGGGGTACTGGGGGGAATTGGGGGGCATTGGGGATATTCGGGATATTGGGGATGTGGGGATGTTGGGAGTATTGGGGGTGTTGGGGACTTTGGGGACATTGGGGACATTGGTGACATTGGGGATGTTTGGGATATTGGAATATTGGGGACATTTGTGGGTGTTTGGGACATTAGGGACATTGGGGGCATTTGAGGTATTGGGACATTAGGGACATTGGGGGCATTTGTGGTGTTTGGGACATTGGGGACAATGGGGACATTTGTGGTGTTTGGGACATTGGGAGCACTGGGGACATCTGGGGACATTTGGGGACATCTGGGGACATCTGGGGACATCTGGGGACACGGCTGTCCCCTGGCAGGCCGCCTGATCTTCGACAACCTGAAGAAGTCGATCGCCTACACCCTGACCAGCAACATCCCTGAGATCACCCCGTTCCTGCTCTTCATCATCGCCAACATCCCACTGCCCCTGGGCACCGTCACCATCCTCTGCATTGACCTGGGCACTGACATGGTGAGGGGCACCCCAAATCTGCCAAAATCCACCCCAAATCCACCCCAAATCCACCCCAAATCCATCACGGCCAACAATCTGCTGCCCCTAGGCACCGTCACCATCCTCTGCATTGACCTGGGCACCAACATGGTGAGGAGGGACCCCAAATCCATCCCAGGGACCCCAAATCCACCTGAGATCCCAAATCCATCCCAAATCCAACCGGGGACCCAAAATCCATCCCAAACTCATCCAAGGGACCCCCCAAATCCACCCCACATCCAGCCAGGGATCCCAAACCCATTGCAGAGACCCCAGACCCTCCTGTCCCTGGGCACTGCCACCATCCCGTGACTGGGTGACACTGGGTGACTTTGGATGACACAGGGTGACACTGAGTGACACAAGGTGGCACTGGGTGACACTGGGTGACACCGGGTGGCACGGTTGTCCCCTCAGGTCCCCGCCATCTCCTTGGCCTACGAGGCGGCCGAGAGCGACATCATGAAACGGCAACCGCGGAACCCCCGCAGCGACAAACTGGTCAACGAGCGGCTCATCAGCATGGCCTATGGCCAGATCGGTCAGTGGTCACTCCCAGGGGTCACTCAGGGGTCACTCATGGTCAGTCTGGGGTGATTCATGGTCATTCATGGTCATTCGTGGTCATTCATGGTCATTCGTGGTCATTCATGGTCATTCGTGGTCATTCATGGTCAACGAGCGGCTCATCAGCATGGCCTATGGTCAGATCGGTCAGTGGTCACTCCCAGGGGTCACTCAGGGGTCACTCATGGTCAGTCTGGGGTCATTCGTGGTCATTCATGGTCACTCATGGTCACTCATGGTCATTCATGGTCATTCATGGTCAACGAGCGGCTCATCAGCATGGCCTATGGTCAGATCGGTCAGTGGTCACTCTGGGGTCACTCTGGGGTCATTCATGGTCATTCATGGTCACTCATGGTCAACAAGTGGCTCATCAGCATGGTCTATGGCCAGATCGCTCAGTGAGGGGTCCCAAGGTGATCCCAAATCCTGTGGTTTTTATCCCGATCCCGATCCCGATCCCTCAGGGATGATCCAGGCTCTGGGCAGGTTCTTCATGCACTTTGTGATCCAATCCCATGGTTTTTATCCCAATCTGTGGTTTTTATCCCAATCCCACGGCTCTGATCCCGATCCCGATCCCACAGGGATGATCCAGGCTCTGGGTGGGTTCCTCACGCACTTTGTGATCCAATCCCATGGTTTTTATCCCATGGCTCTGATCCCAATCCCAATCCCAATCCCAATTCTGATCCCTTAGGGATGATCCAGGCTCTGGGCGGGTTCTTCACGCACTTTGTGATCCAATCCCATGGTTTTTATCCCAATCCCACGGCTCTGATCCCGATCCCGGTCCCTCAGGGATGATCCAGGCTCTGGGTGGGTTCCTCACACACTTTGTGATCCAATCCCATGGTTTTTATCCCAATCTGTGGTTTTTATCCCAATCCCACAGCTCTGATCCCGATCCCGGTCCCTCAGGGATGATCCAGGCCCTGGGCGGGTTCCTCACACACTTTGTGATCCAATCCCATGGTTTTCATCCCAATCCCATGGTTTTTATCCCAATCCCACGGCTCTGATCCCGATCCCGATCCCTCAGGGATGATCCAGGCTCTGGGCGGGTTCTTCATGCACTTTGTGATCCAATCCCATGGCTCTGATCCTGATCCTGATCCCGATCCTAATCCCATGGTTTTTATCCCAATCCCATGGCTCTGATCCCGATCCCTCAGGGATGATCCAGGCTCTGGGCGGGTTCTTCACCTACTTCGTGATCCTGGCTGAGAACGGGTTCCTGCCGGGGACGCTGCTCGGGATCCGCCTGGCCTGGGACGACCGCTCCAAGAATGACCTGGAGGATTCCTACGGGCAGGAGTGGGTGAGGGACCCTACGCTGACCCCACACACCAGTTACACACCAGTTACACGCTCCTTACACGCTGCTTACACACCAGCTTCACAACCTTTACACAGCCCTTACTCTCTGCTCCAAGAATGACCTGGAGGATTCCCAGGGGCAGGAGCGGGTGAGGGACCCTACACACCCCTTACACCGACTTTACACACCAGTTACACACCCACTTCCATCCCATTTCCACACCCATTTCTGCCCAATTTCCTCTTCTATTTTTGCCTCATTTCCACTCCCTTTCTCCCGTTCACTCCTGGTTTCCCCTGTTTACTCCCAGTTTTCCCCATTTCCTCCCTGTTTTTTCCCATTGTTCACCCCCGGTTTCCTCCTTGGTTTCCCCCATTGTTCACTCCATTTCCCTGTTGTTCACTCATGGTTTCCTCCCTGGTTTCCCCGTTTTTCACTCTGGTTTTCCCAGTTGTTCACTGGTGGTTTCCTCCCTGGTTTCCCCGTTTTTCACTTCCGGTTCCCCCCGTTGTTCACTCCCAGTTTCCTCCCCCGTTTCCTCCCCAGTTTCCCCATTTTTCACTCTGGTTTCCCCATTGTTCACGTGTGGTTTCCTCCCCAGTTTCCCCTGTTGTTTACCCCCAGTTTCCTCTCCGTTTCCCCATTTTTCACTCTGGTTTCCCGCATTGTTCATTCCCAGTTTCCTCCCCGCTTTCCCGGTTTTTCACCGTTCCCCATTCCCCACAGACGTACGAGCAGCGCAAGGTGGTGGAGTTCACGTGCCACACGGCGTTCTTCGCCAGCATCGTCGTGGTGCAGTGGGCGGATCTCATCATCTGCAAGACCCGCCGCAACTCCGTCTTCCAGCAGGGCATGAAGTGCGACAAAACGCCCCAAAAATGCCCCAAATCACCCCAAAATCCCACCCCAAACCACCCCAAAATCACCCCAAAATGTGCCGCAACTCCGTCTTCCAGCAGGGCATGAAGTGCGACAAAACGCCCCAGAAATGCCCCAAATCACCCCAAAATCCCACCCCAAACCACCCCAAAACCACCCCAAAATGTGCTGCAACTCCGTCTTCCAGCAGGACATGAAGTGCGACAAAACACCCAAAAAATGCCCCAAAATCCCATCCAAAACCACCCCAAAATCCCATCCAAAACCACCTCAAAATCCCACCCAAAACACACCTGAAATTATCCCCAAATACCCCAAAATCCCACCCTAAAATCCACCTCAACTCTGTCTTTTAGCACGACATGACTTGCGCCAAAACACCCCAAAATACCCCAAAATGCCATCCCAAAACCATCCAAAAATCCTACCCAAAATCACCCCGAAGTCACCCCAAAATGTGCCACAACTTCATCTTCTATCAGGACATGGAGTGCAGCAAAACACCCCAAAAATACCCCCAAACCACCCCAAAACCATCTGAAAATCCTGCCCAAAACAACCCCCAAATCCACTTGAAATCATCCCAAAATCACCCCAAAATACCCCAAAATCCTACCTTGAATTCACCCCAAAATCCCACCCCAAAATCCCACTTAAAACCAGCCAAAATTTCCCCAAAATCCACCTCAACTCCGTCTTCCAGCAGGGCACGAACTGGAGACCAAAACATCCCAAAACCATCCCAAAAACGCCCCCAAAATGCCTGAAAACCCTACCTAGAACACACTCGAAATCATCCCAAAACCACCCTAAAAATACCCCAAATCCACCCCAAAATCCCATCCAAAACCAGCCCAAAATCCCACCCAAAACACACCCAAAATCATCCCAAAACCACCCCAAAAATACCCCAAATCCACCCCAAAATCCCATCCAAAACTAGCCCAAAATCCCACCCAAAACACACCCGAAATCATCCCAAAACCACCCTAAAAATACCCCAAATCCACCCCAAAATCCCATCCAAAACCAGCCCAAAATCCCACCCAAAACACACCCGAAATCATCCCAAAACCACCCCAAAAATACCCCAAATCCACCCCAAAATCCCATCCAAAACTAGCCCAAAATCCCACCCAAAACACACCCGAAATCATCCCAAAACCACCCTAAAAATACCCCAAATCCACCCCAAAATCCCATCCAAAACCAGCCCAAAATCCCACCCAAAACCAGCCCAAAATCCCACCCAAAACACACCCGAAATCATCCCAAAACCACCCCAAAAATACCCCAAAACTACCCCAAAATTCTACCCAAACCCACCCCAAACCCCTAAAACATCCCCCAGCCCCTCACAAAACCCCAAATCCCCCAAAATTCTCCCAAAAATCCCCAATCCCCCTCCCACAAACCCACTCCAAATCCCTGATGCCCCTTCCAACCCCTCCCCAAAAAGTCCCAAAACCCCTCCAACCCTAAAAAAAACCCCAAATTCCCCAAAAAACCCCAAACCCCCACAATTTTTTAGGAACAAGATCCTGATTTTCGGGCTGCTGGAGGAGACGGCGCTGGCGGCGTTCCTGTCCTACTGCCCGGGCATGGGGGTGGCTCTGCGCATGTACCCCCTCAAGTGAGGGACACCCCAAAAATCCCACCCCAAAAATCCCCGATTCCCCTCCAAAAAAATCCCCCAGAATCCTAAAATAACCCAAATCCTACCAAAAATCCACGGTTCCCCTACAAAATTCCCGCAAATCCACGCCAAACCCCATCCCTCTTCCTGTCTCCCTCAAAAGATCCTAAAACTGCTCCAAACCACCCAAAAATCCCGAATCCCCCCCAAAAAATTCCCAAATTCCCTATACGAGCCATCAAAAAAATCCTAAAACTGCTCCAAATCCCCCCCAAAACCCCAAATCCCCCCAAAATCCCCAATTCCCCCCCAAACCCATTCCAAAACCCCATCCCTCTTCGAACGGACCCAAAAAACCCCAAAACTGCTCCAAACCCCCCAAAAATCCCGAATCCCCCAAAAATCCTCAATTCCCCTCTAAAACCCCCATCCAAAAAATCCCAAAACTGCTCAAGACCTCCCAAAAAATCCCAAATCCCAAAAATCCCCAATTCCTCTTGAAATCCCCTCCAAAAAAAAATCCCCAGACCTCTCCAATACCCCCAAAAAATCCCAAATCCCCCAAAAATCCCAATTCCCCTCCAAACCCCATCCAAAAAAATCCCAAATCCCCCCCCCAAAAAAATCCCAAATCCTCCAAAAAACCCCAAAATTCCCCTCCAAAAAAATCCCCCAACCTACAGAAAAAAATGGGGGGAAAATGAAAATATTTGGGGCGGTATCTCCAAAACTGGGAATTAAAATATTGGGGGGGGGGGAATAAAAAAACTTGGGGGAGGCAAAAATGGAGCCCCCTGGAATTTGGGGTCCCCCAAATTTTGGGGTGCCAATTTTGGGGTTTTTGTGCCCAGGGTGACCTGGTGGTTCTGCGCCTTCCCCTATTCCCTGCTGATCTTCGCCTACGACGAGGTCAGGAAACTGATCCTGAGGCGTTACCCCGGAGGTGAGACCCCAAAAAATGGGGGGGACCCCAAAAAATGGGGGGGGGGAACCATAAAAAATTTTTGGGGGAAAAATTTGGGGGGAAAAATGGGGGGAAATTTAAAAAAAATGGGGAAAATGGGAATAAATGCGGAAAAATTTGGAATAAAATGGGGGAAAACCCCAAAATATGGGGAGGACCCCAAAAGATGCGGGGGACACCCTAAAATATTGAGGGGTTAAAAATGCGAGGGGAAAAAATGGGGGAAATTTTTGTAAAAATGGGGAAAATGGGAATAAAATGGGAGAAAATGGGAATAAAATGGGGGAAAATGGGAATAAAATGGGGAAAACCCCAAAAATGGGGGAACCCTAAAAATGAGGGGAAGGGGGAAATATAAAAAAATGGGAAAAAAGGAAATAAAATGGGGGAAAATGGGAATAAAATGTGGGGAAATCCCAAAAATGTGGGGGTGAGAAAATGTGGGGTAAAAAAATGGAGGGAAACGGAAATCCTAAAGAAATGGAAACCCCAAAAAATGGAAACCTCAAAAGAATGGGAACATCAAAAAATGGGAATCCAAAAAACTGAAACCCTAAAAAATGGGAACCCTAAAATAATGGGAACACTAAAAACTGAGAACCCTAAAAAATGGAAATCCCAAAAAATGGGAACCTTAAAGATTGGAAACCCCAAAAAATGGGATGGAACCCAAAACCCAAGGGGAAAACCCCATAAAAACGGGGAGGGCACCCCAAAAAAAACAAACACCAAGGATTTGGGGGGTACCCGGGATTTGGGGATTTGGGATTTGGGGTTTTGGGGATTTGGGGATTTGGGGGTTTGGGATTTGGGGATTTGGGGGTTTGGGGATTTGGGGATTTGGGATTTGGGGATTTGGGGTTTTGGGGATTTGGGGTTTAGGGATTTGGGGTTTTGGGGATTTGGGGTTTTGGGGGTTTGGGATTTGGGGATTTGGGATTTGGGGATTTGGGATTTGGGGTTTTGGGGATTTGGGGTTTTGGGGGTTTGGGATTTGGGGATTTGGGGGTTTGGGGTTTGGGGATTTGGGGATTTGGGGTTTTGGGGATTTGGGGTTTGGGGGTTTTGGGATTTGGGAATTTGGGGTTTTGGGGGTTTGGGGATTTGGGGTTTTGGGATTCGGGGTTTGGGGATTTGGGGATTTGGGGATTTGGGAGTTTGGGGCTTTTGGATGTACCCCGGATTTGGGGATTTGGGGCTTTGGGGCTTTGGAGCTTTTGGGATTTGGGGTCCCCCTGACGCCCCCTCCCCTTTTTTTTGCAGGCTGGGTGGAGAAGGAAACCTATTACTGATCCCCTCCCCCCTTTTTGGGACCCCCCACGGAGCCCCTCCCCCACCCCAACACTAACCCGGGGGGGGTC
Source organism: Agelaius tricolor (assembly GCF_023055355.1). Taxonomy (NCBI): domain Eukaryota; kingdom Metazoa; phylum Chordata; class Aves; order Passeriformes; family Icteridae; genus Agelaius; species Agelaius tricolor. The sequence continues at coordinate 9,920 of NW_027269421.1, read as the reverse complement.
GGGACCCCCTGAACTGGGGGGCACCCGGACCCCCCCCCCTGCAGAGCAATAAACCAGTTTAACCCCCCCCGCGTACTGGGATGGACTGGGATGGACTGGGATGGACTGGGAGGGGAGGGCGGGGAGACCTCAGACCCCTCAAATTCCCCCAAATTCCCCCAAACTTCCCCAATTTCCACTAAATTCCCCCCAAATTCCCACAAATTTCGTGAAATTCCCACAAGTTTTCCCAGATTTTCCCCCAAATTCCCCCCAAATTTCCCCCCAAATCCCTCTAGATTTCCCCCTAAATTTTCCCCAAATTCCCCCTCATATTTTCCCCAAATCCCCCCTCATATTTCCCACAAATTTCCCACAAATTTCCCCCTACATTTCCCCCAAATTCCCCACCAAATTCCCCCCAAATTTCCTCCTATATTTTCCCCAAATTCCCCCTCATATTTTCCCCAAATTCCCCCTCATATTTCCCACAAATTTCCCCCAAATGCCCCCAAATTTCCCCCTACATTTCCCCCAAATTCCCCACCAAAATTCCCTCTAAATTTCCCTCAAATTCCCCCCAAAATTTCCTCCTAAATTTTCCCCAAATTCCCCTAATTTTCCCCCCAAATTCTCCCCCAAGTTCCCCCCAAAATCCCCCCAGATTTCCCCCTAAATTTTCCCCAAATCCCCCCAAATTTCCCCCAAATCCCCCCCTCAATTTCTCCCAAATCCCCCCAAATTTGCCCCTAAATTTCCCCCAAATTTCCACAAAATTCCCACAAATTCCCCCCAGATTTCCCCCAAATTTCCTCCTAAATTTTCCCGAAATCTCAACCAACTTCCCCCAAATTTCCCCCCAGTGTCCCCCAATGTCCCCGCGGTGTCCCCAGGGCCGGTCCCCTATTTTTAGCCCCCTCCCCCCCCGGATCCTCTTTCCCTTCTCAAAAAGGAGCGGGGAGGGAGGGGGGGGGACACTTGGGGACATTGGGGACATTTGGGGACATTGGGGGACATTTGGGGACATTTGGGGACAGAGGGGTCGGGCTGAGCCGCTGCCACCCCCCGAGCCGGGGTGGGGACGGTGTCACCGTCCCGCTGTGGCCCGGGCAGGTGGCACCGCGTCCGTCTGTCCCCGCCGCGTCCGTCTGTCCCCGCCGCGTCCCCTCCCGCCGCCGGAAGGGGCTGGCGCTGTCGCCGTGTCCCCGCGGGGGTCGCCGGAGTCCTTGCGCCCAGGGCGGTGTCCGTCTGTCTGTCCCCGGGCTCTGTCCGTCTGTCCCCGGGGTCTGTGTGTCCCCGGGGTCTGTCCGTCTGTCCCCAGGGTGTCCCTGTCCCCCTGGCTGTGTCCCTCCCCGTGTCCGTGTGTCCCCGTGTCCCTTCCCCGTGTCCGTGTGTCCCTTCCCCGTGTCCGTGTGTCCATCCCCTTCCCCGCGTCCCGTCCCCGTGTCCATTCTTGTCCCCGTGTCCCTCTGTCCGTGTGTCCATCCCCGTGTCCCCCTGTCCCTCTATCCCTCTGTCCCTCTGTCCCTCTGTCCCTCTGTCCCCCTGTCCGTCTGTCCCGTGTCTCTCTGTCCCTCTGTCCCTGTCCCCCATGTCCCCTCTGTGGCTCCTGGCTCTGCTGGCCCTGGCCCGGGGGGTCCCGGGGGGTCCCGGTGTCTGTCCCAGTGTCTGTCCGGGTGTCAGTCCCGGTGTCTGTCCCGGTGTCTGTCCCGCTGTCTGTCCCGCTGTCTGTCCCGGTGTCTGTGACACCTCCCCGCAGCTGCTGCATTTCCTGAGCCAGGTGAGACCCCCCCGGGACCCCCCCAGAGCCTCCCAACCTCCTCAGGGCTGGGGACACCCCCAGAGCCCCCCCAGACATTTGGGGACGCCCCCAAAGCCCTCCCTGATCCCAGGGGACACCCCCAGAGCCCGGGGGACCCCCAGATCCCCCCCAGACCTTCAGGGACCCCCCCCCCCCAAAGCTCTCCCTGGCCCCGGGGACAATCCCAGAGCCCCCCATGAAACCAAAGGCACCCCCAGCCCCCCCCCCCCCCTTGTGACCCCCCCTGACCCCGGCCCCCCCCCCGTGCAGCAGCTCCGGGACTTTGGGGACACCGAGGAGGAGCCCGAAGGCCCTGGGGGCTGCCAGGGACAGCGGAGGGTGCGTGGGGACACCGGGGACAGCTGGGTGTCACCGCGCCACCCTGGTGTCCCCAGCGCCCAATCCCAGTCCCAGCTCCCCAATCCCCCAATCCCCAATCCCCCGTTTTCCATTCCCAGTTCCCAATTCCCAATCCCCCATTCCAAATCCCCCAATTCCCAGTTCCCATTCCCCGTTCCCTCATCCCATTCCCAGTTCCCAGTTCCCAATCCCCCATTCCAAATCCCCCAATTCCCAGTTCCCATTCCCCATTCCCCAATCCCTGTTCCCAGTTCCCAATCCCAATCCCCAGTCCCCAATCCCCCAATCCCCCAATCCCATTCCCAGTTCCCAGTTGCCCATTCCCAATCCCAGTCCCTGTTTCCCCAGTTCCCCCACTCGCTTTCCCCAGTCCCAGTTCCCATTCCCAGTTCCCCCAATCCCAGTTCCCCGTCCCCATTCCCCATTCCCCGTTCCCAGTTCCCATTCCCCATTCCCCGTTCCCAGTTCCCAATCCCCATTTCCAGTTCCCAGTTCCCAATCCCCCATTCCAAATCCCCCAATGCCCAGTTCCCAATCCCCAGCTCCCATTCCCAGTTCCCAATCCCCAATCCCCCAATCCCATTCCCAATTCCCAATTCCCAGTTCCCAGTTCCCAATCCCCATTCCCAATCCCAGTTCCCTGTCTCCAATCCCCCAATTCCAGTTCCCCCAGTTCCCCCAGTTCCCATTCCCAGTTCCCATTCCCAGTTCCCGTTCCCAGTTCCCGTTCCCTGTCTCCAATCCCCCATTCCCAGTTCCCCCAGTTCCCATTCCCAGTTCCCCCAGTTCCCATTCCCAGTTCCCCCAGTTTCCCCCATTCCCCCCCAGCCTTCCATTCCTTCGTCGCCGCCCGGTGCTTCCACCCCTCCCTCCTCTTCCTCGCCACCTTCGACCCCCAGGTGAGCCCGGGGGGTGCTGGGGGGGGCTGGGTGACCCCTGGCACCCCCTGGGACCCCCAAAATCACAAAATTCCTCCAAAATCCCCCCAAAATCTCCCCAAAATTCCCCATTCCAGGCAGCGCTGGGGCTGGGCCTGGAGCGGCCCCGGAGCTTCTGGGGGGGCCCCAAGGACCCCTCCCCAAGGGACCCCTCCCCAAATCAGGGCCGGTTGCCATGGGAACGGGATGCTGAGATGAGGGGGGTGGTACGGGAAGCGGTTGCCATGGGGATGGAGTTTCCATGGGGATGTGGTTGCTATGGGATTGTTGCCATGGGGATGTGGTTGCCATGGGGACGTGGTTGCCATGGGGACGTGGTTGCCATGGGGACGTGGTTGCCATGGGGACATGGTTGCCATGGGGACGTGGTTGCCATGGGAGAAGGTCACTGGGCGGTGATGGTTGCCATGGGGATGGGGTTTCCATGGAGATGTGGTTGCCATGGGGACAGGTTGCCATGGGAAGAGGTCACTATGGGCTGGTGGTTGCTATGGCGACGTGATTACTATGGGATGTTGCTACCATGGGGATGTGGTTGCCATAGGGACGTGGTTGCTATGGAGATGTGGTTGCCATGGGCACAGGTTGCCATGGGGAGAGGTTACTATGGGCTGGTGGTTGCTATGGGGACATGGTTGCCATGGGGACGGTTGCTATAGGGATGTGGTCGCCATGGGGGTGAAGTTGCCATGGGGCCAGGTTGCCACGGGCAATGGTTGCCATGGGGATGTGGTTGCCATGGGGATGTGGTTGCCATGGGAACAAGTTGCCATGGGGATGTGGTTGCCATGGGGATCCGGTTACCATGGGAACGGCCGATTCTCACCCCCCCCACCCCATCTCCCCCCCCTCCTTTTCCCACGGCAGCCCCGGGGTCTCCCCGCCGGTCTGGGGGGGCCGCCCTGCCCCGGGGGGGTCCCGGGGGGGTCCCGGGGAGGGGTCGGGGGCGCTGCCGAGCCCCCCCCGTGCCGGGCAGGGTTAAAGCCCCGGGTGCTGCCGGGAGATTCCCGCATTTAATCCCCCCCCGGATCATCCCCCCCCCCCCCGCGCCGCGGCCTCAATCCCGAGGGACACCGGGACCCCCCCGCCCCCCCCCCCCAGAGCGGTGACACCGGGGGGGTCCCGGGGGGGCTCGTCCCTGTCACCCCCTCCCCATTCCCGCCTGTTCTGGACCCCCCCAATTTGAGCCCCCCCCCCCCCAAAGCAGCACTCGGGGTTTTGGGGGGGGGGGGGGGCAGCGGCTCCTTGGGGGGAGGGGAGGGGGGGGTGAAATTTGGGGGTGCCCCTCACCCCCCCCCAAAACCCCCCCAGGGTCCCTCTGCGGGAATTCAGAGCTCAGAGCGCGGCCGAGAGCTGGGTGAGTGCGGGGGGGTCCCGCCAGCCCCCCACCCCCCGTGACCCCCAAACCTCGGGGGACACTCGGGGGACACTCGGGGACCCCCCCACGTCACCGTGACCCCCCCAGGAGGACGCCCTGCACGGGACCCCCATCGTGGCCTTCGCCGACGGGGATGATCCCGGTGAGGGGGGGCGGGAAGGGAATTGGGGGGGGGGTCCCTGGGAGTGGGGGGGGTCTCAGCCCCCCCCCCCTGAACCCCCCCCGCCCTTGTCCCCTCCCCCAGACGGGTTCGAGTTTGTGGAGACCCTGAGGGAGGTGGCCCAGGACAGGAGGGACCAGCCCGACTTCAGCATCCTCTGGATCGACCCCGGCCTCTTCCCGGGGGTAACGGGGGGGGGGGGACACCCCCACAGCCCCCCGGGGGCTCTGAGCCCTCTGTCCCCTCTGTCCCCTCCCCTGGGACTGGCCCTGACCCCTCTGTCCCCTCCCCTGACTCCGGTGTCCCCTCTGCCCCTCCCCCAGCTCGTCCCCACCTGGGAGGACACCTTCGACATCGACCTGACCCGGCCACAGCTGGGCGTGGTCAATGCCAGCGACTTAGTGAGTGTCACCCCCGTGTCACCCCAGTGTCACCCCCGTGTCACCCCCGTGTCACCTCTGTGTCACCTCTGTGTCACCCCCGTGTCACACCCGTGTCACACCCGTGTCACCCCCGCGTCACACTGTGTCACACCTGTGTCACCCCCGTGTCACCTCTGTGTCACCCCTGTGTCACCCCTGCGTCACCCCCGTGTCACCCCCGTGTCACCCCCGTGTCACCTCTGTGTCACTCCCGTGTCACCCCCGTGTCACCCCCGCGTCACCCCCGTGTCACCCCCGTGTCACCTCTGTGTCACCCCCGTGTCACCTCTGTGTCACTCCCATGTAAACCAATGTCACCTCCATAGTCAATGACACCGTGTGTCACCCCAGTGTCACCCCCGTGTCACCCTCGTGTCACACCCATGTCACCCCCGTGTCACTCCTGTGTCACCCCTGTGTCACCTCTGTGTCAGCCCCATGTCACCTCTGTGTCACCCCCGTGTCACTCCTGTGTAAACCAATGTCACCGACCGTGTGAGTGTCACCCCAGTGTCAGCCCAGTGTCACCTCTGTGTCACCCCTGTGGTCAATGGCACTGACCACATGAATGTCACCCCTCCAGTGTCCCCCACACCTGGTGTCACCCCAATGTCACCCCAGTGTCACCTCTGTGTCACCCCTGTGTCACCCCAGTGTCACCCCTGTGGTCAATGGCACCAACCCTGTGAGTGTCACCCCAATGTCACCCCAGTGTCACTCCCATGGTCAACGTCAGTGACCACGTGAGCATCACCCCCCCTGGTGTCCCCCACAATCTGTGTCACCCCAATGTCACCCCAGTGTCACCTCTGTGTCACCCCAATGTCACCCCAGTGTCACCCCTGTGGTCAATGGCACCAACCCTGTGAGTGTCACAGTGTCACCCCAATGTCACCCCAGTGTCACTCCCATGGTCAATGTCAGTGACCACGTGAGCATCACCCCCCTGGTGTCCCCCACAATCTGTGTCACCCCAGTGTCACCCCAGTGTCACCCCAGTGTCCCCCCCGTGTCCCCAGGCCAGCAGCGTGTGGCTGGACATGGAGGATGAGGAGGATCTGCCGGGGCCTGAGGAGGTCCTGGAGTGGCTCCAGGAGGTCCTGGAGGGGGACACTGGGGATGGTGAGGATGAAGATGACGATGACGATGATGATGATGACGATGAAGATGATGACAATGATGATGAAGATGAAGACGATGAAGATGAAGATGATGACGATGATGATGATGATGAAGTTGATGCTGACTGACAGCTATGACAACAATGATGATGGTGACGATGATGATGAAGATGACAGCAATGACGATGATGGCAATGACAATGATGATGAAGGTGATGGCAATGACAATGATGATGGTGAAGTTGATGACGATGATGATGCTGACTGACAACAAGGACGATGATGATGACGGTGACGATGATGATGAAGATGATGGCAATGACAATGATGATGATGAAGGTGATGACGATGCTGACTGACAACAATGATGAAGATGACAACAATGACAATGATGGCAATGATGATGTTGATGACAATGGCAATGACTGACAATGATGATGACGATGATGATGATGATGACAATGACGATGATGATGATGACAATGATGACTGCGATGACGATAATGAAGATGACAGCAATGACAATGGTGACGATGATGATGACGATGACGATGACTCAGAACGACAACAATGATGATGACAAAGGTGATGACAATGACAACAGCAACAATGATGATGATGATGATGATGATGATGATGATGATGATGATGACAATGACAGTGATGATGACAACAAAGACAATGATGAAGACAAGGATGATGACAATGACAATGATGATGATGATGATGATGATGATGAAAATGATGAAAACAATGACGATGATGATGATGACAACGATGATGATGATGATGATGATGGTCATAAGGCCATAAAACCCCCAGAGGACCAGGCAGTGTCCCCAGGGGAAGGGGATCCATGGAGCTGGGCGAGATCCTTGCATGAGATCCCTGGATGGGATCCCCCAGACAAGGTTCCCATGGGAGATCCCAGGGAGAGATCCCAATACCAGACCCCAATACCAGATCCCAGTATGGGATCCCAACTGCAGATCCCAATACTAGATCCCAGTATGGAAACTCAGTATGGGATCCCAATACCAGACCCCAATACCAGATCCCAGTATGGGATCCTTACCAGATCCCAGTACCAGATCCCAGACTGGGGTCCCTGCTCCAGGTCCCATAGTGGGATCCCAATTCCAGACCCCAATTCCAGACCCCAATTCCAGACCCCAATACCGGATCCCAGCTCCTGATGCCCTCCCGGGCCCCTGTGTGACCACGTCCCCCCCTTGTCCCCCCCTTGTGCCCCCCAGCCCGGGCGGTGACACCGCGGGGACCCCAAATCTGGGCCGCGGGGGACCCTGGGCGAAGGGGGGAGGGCGGGGCGGCTCCTCCCGCCTGACCCCGCCCCTCCAAGCCCCTCCCCCGACGACCCCGCCCCGTTAAGCCCCGCCCACCCCCGCTCAGAGCGGCGGCACCGAGAGCCCGAGCGGCGGCACCGGCACCGGCACCGGCACCGGCAGCGCCCGCGGCCGGTAAGTGCGGGCAGGGGGAGGGGGCACCGGACCCACCGAGCGACCCCCGGCCCCACCGGCGGCCCCGCGGCCGCTCCGGCACCGGATGGACCCCGCGGCCGCCGCCTCCATCCGCTCCCGGCGCCGCTCCCGGGGCCGCTCCCGGGGCCGTTCCCGGTGCGCTCCGGCGGCCCCGAACCGCGGCGATGCCCCCCCCCCCGTTCTATGTGACCCCCCCCGCCCCACGGAGCATCCCCCGCGCTCCGGCGATGCCCCCGCGGCGGGCAGGAAGGGGTTAACGGCGCCGGGGGTCCCGGTCAGGCTCTCCCGGTGCCCCCGGTCCTCCCCCGGTGCCCCCCATCCCATCCCCCCCCCGCTTTCACTTCCCGTTTCGCTGCCGGGGGGGCTCGAACCCGTGACACGCTGGGGGGGGGAAGGGGGGGACACTCGGTGGCTCCCGGGGCCCACGCGGGACGCGGGACCCGCCACCCCCCCCCTCCCCACCGTGTCCCTGTCCCCGCCATCCCCGGTGTCCCCATCCCGGTCCCGGTCCCGGTCTCGGTCCCGTTCCCCATCCCGGTCCCGTTCCCCATCCCGGTCCCGCTCCCCACGCGGGACACGGGGTCCTTTCCCCCCCCCAGCCCCACCCGAGCCCCCCCGTGGGTGTCCCCGCGCTGTCCCCGCGCGCTCCCGGTCCCGTCCCGTGCCCGCGGTGCCGCCCAGTGCTCCCAGTACCGCCCAGTACCGGCGGTGCCACCGCATCCCCCGGGACCGGGCGGGCTGACACCCCCCGGACCCCCCAAAAACGCTTTTGGGGACACTTCGGGTTGTGAGGGGGGGGGTCCCGCGCGTGGGGAAGGGGCGCGCGAGGCCCAGCGGGGCCAAACCGGGGCCAAACTGGTCCCGAACTGGTCCCAAACTGGGCCGCGGGAGGCGCCGCTTCCGCATCCCCGCGCCGGGACCGGGCGGGGGCCCCGAAAGGGACCAGGACGGGGCGGGATTGGGGAGGGGTCCCGGGACTCAACGCCCCCCACCCCACCCGTGCCCCGTCCCACGGAGCGGCCCCGCGTGGGGAAACTGAGGCACGATTGGGGTTTGGGTGTATGGGGCGGGGGGGGAAGGATCGCGCCCAGCTGTGCCCCAGCTGTGGCCGGGGATGCTGCGGCCGCCGGGCAGGGCGGGACCCCCCGCGACACGCGTGGGACCCCCGCGACACGGGGCGGGAGGGTGGCGGTGGGGCAGGGCGGGGCGGCACAGCCGTGTCCGTGGGTCCGGGGCCGTGTCCGTGTGTCCGGGGCCGTGTCCGTGGGGCCGGGGCCGTGTCCGTGGGGCCGGGGCCGTGTCCGTGGGTCCGGACAGTGGGGTCAGGGCCGGACAGTGGGGTCGGGGCCGGACAGTGGGGTCGGGGCCGTGTCCGTGGGTCCGGGGCCGTGTCCGTGGGTCCGGGGCCGTGCCTCGCATTCCGGGGGGGCCCCGGGGGGGCCGGAGGCGGCCGCGCCGCTCCCCGAGGCACAAAGGGCCCCTTGTCCCCCACGCTGCGTGGGGGGGGCTCGTGGGGGACCCTCCCCCCGCCTCCCGCTCTCCCCAACCCCCCCCAAAAACACCCCCGAAAGGGGGGGGGGGTGGGCAAGGCATGGGGGGGGGCAGCGATGGGATGGGCGCCCCCCAAACCCCCCCACGGGGGGCGCCAAGGCCGGGGGGCTCCGTCCCACCCGTGTCGTGCCCGCCCCAAACCCGGATTAATCCCCCCCAAAAACCCCCCGAGCCCCCCGCCCGCCCCACTGAATGGGGCCCCGCCGGGCCACGCCCCTCGTGAATATTCATGAGGCGCTTTGCATGAGAAACGTGAATGGGGCGGAGGGGGGGGGGGGTCCCACGGTGTGGGGCGGGTGGGAAATACCCAGGACCCCCCCCTCCCCCCGGTCCCATCGCGATCGTTTCCCGGTTCGGGGGGGGCCGGGCCGGGCCTGGGAACGCGGGAGGGGCGGGAGCGGCGGGGGGGGGGGGGGGTCCCGGTCCCCGCCCCCCCCCCCCGGAAGGCCCCGTGTCCGGCCGGGGCTGAGTCATGGGCGGCCTTAAAGGGGCCGCGCGCTCGGACACGGGGGGGGGGGGGATGGGGGAGGGTTTGTGCGTGGGGGGAGGGGCTGGGGGCTGCGGGGGGGGGGGAGGGGGGGGGCAGGGTTTGTTATTGGAGAGGAGCGGGGGGGGGCGCGGCTGTGCGCGCGTGGGGGGGGGGCGTGGGGGGAGCGTCTGTTCCTGGGGGGGGGGGGGGGCGTGGGAAGGTGTCGGGGAGGGGGAGGGGAG